>NW_027452701.1:0-10871 GCF_964194025.1 Convolutriloba macropyga | reverse complement strand
TCCAACGTTGCTATGCCAAGCGGCGCTGCAGGGGGGCGCTGGGAAAACCCCATTGCCACAACAGGAGAACTGTGCGGAGGTCCACAATGGGCCCTCCATCCCCCACCCTTCGTATGCATCGCTTGGGCTTGTGATGTCGTGAAGATGAGGCGAGGGAGAGGCGGGGGAGCGACCAGGGGATGAGTGTGAGTCAATGTGTGGGGTGTGGGGACCTGCAGTTTGGCCTTGAGGGGTTTGCCATCGGGGAGAGCCTCCACGGCCTGGCTGAGAGCCTCGTGGACAGCGCTTTCCTGCAGCGCCACCAGGCGTTTGGGGCAGGTAAGGGCAGGGATTTTCTTGAGACCTTGAACAAATCAAAGCTTGCCGCACTG
Organism: Convolutriloba macropyga; assembly: GCF_964194025.1. Taxonomy (NCBI): domain Eukaryota; kingdom Metazoa; phylum Xenacoelomorpha; order Acoela; family Convolutidae; genus Convolutriloba; species Convolutriloba macropyga. The sequence goes on along the minus strand of NW_027452701.1, from coordinate 10,500 downwards.
AGCTGAGAGGGGAATTCCAAGGCAGAACCAGAGGGATTAACTAGGGGGCCAACAGGGCAGAGGAAGAAGGCGAAAACAGCGGGACAGAGGGATTGGGTTAGGACAGTCAGGGGAAGGGAACAGAAGCCAAGAATGGGCATGCGACACAGGCTAGGGCAGATGGCGCTTACGGTTCTTAGGGCAGCCGCCTGGGCGGGTCCCTGCCCTTGCAGAACCGCCGCAAGCTTGCCGATGAAGCGTTCCTCCCTGCTTCCGCCGTCTCCCTGGTCGGATCCCTCAACAGCACCTCTTTTCGTGCGCTTGGAAGCTGAGCCGCCGCCGCTGCTACCAGGCGGCGCCTTCGCTTTCGCTTTTCGTCCCACCATCGCCCCCACCCTACCGCTCGCAATTAGACGAAAAGGCCCAAACTCGCACGCGGCCTCAAGCAGCGCAGAAGCCAGATGTGCCTTATGACGGCGCTCCTCGGGTGGACTTCAAAGGCGTGCACACAGGCATTCACAGTTGCACTCATACGATACACTCTCTCGCAAGTCGCGGAGCCCAGGCCCCAAGCATTGCTGGCTCTCTCCGGCACCACGGCCAGCTAGCGATACACCAGATGCATTGTCAGAGAGGCAAAGGAAGCCCTGGCATAGGTCGGTAGGTACCTAGGGTTTATCATCAGCTAGGTCACGTACCCTACCTAGGAACCTGTAAGTAGGGTACCCTACCCTAATGTGTATATACAGTACGCTCCCTGCCAGTACTCGTACTTGTACACCAAAGGCTCCATGCATCCGCGTTCGATCGATCGAGCGTCGAGCATCAGCATGCACAACGCTGTGGGTTTCACAGCTCTCGCCCCTCTGCGCGGTAGGCGGTTTACCTTTCTCGATGTTGTCCTGCATGTAACTGAGAGGCATACATAACTCAATGTGCAGCTGCTTGTCACCAACCGGCAAACATGGCCGGCAGTTTGTCTGGTCCAATCATCTGCTGTTTCCATTGCACGACTTCCAGTGCATATCCAAGGAGGAAGTAGTAGAAGCATGGATGGACTCCATATGTATATATAATATGTATCTGTTAGATACATGGACTCCATATATAGCATTTGCTCTTGCCCCCATACCCACCCCGCCGGGTGGTAGGTGGTTCCTTCCGGCACGTTGCATGTAGCAAAAGTATATCTCTCTATATACATATAGTATCACCGGTGCTCTCGCGCGCGAAGCGGCTACAGCAGCTGTCAAATGACGGCAACTGGTCGACCTCTCCATGACCGATCATGGAGGGGCTGGGCCGACTTCCTGCTGGGCTGCAGGGTGCAATTCGTGGGCATGTCGGCTCTAGACAGTGTAGGGCCTGCACTCACCACGGAGAGACGCCCCCTCAGAGGGGGCCTAGACAATTCCTACAACATTTTGCATGCATGATGCTGCAGTCTTTATAGCTCTCGCCCCTCATACCCACCCCACCAGGTGGTGGGCAATTCGCATCCCTGGCCCTCTGTTGCTTCGCATGTGACTGGCAGTATATGCATAGTATCAAACATGATGGGCTGGGCCGGGCCGACTTTCTGCTGGGCGGGGTGCAGTTCGTAGGTATGTCGGCTAGGCAGGTTCGGGCCTGCACCCAGTACGGTCGTCATGGGGACGGTTCACAGGTAGGGATAGACAACTCTTACTTACAGCCTCTGCAGTATGCACAACGCTGCAGTCTTTACAGCTCTCGCCCCGGATACCAACCCAGCAGGGTGGTAGGCGGCTTGCTGCACTCTCTTGGTCCCCTTGCCCTCCATGTAACCCAGTTCATCAACCATGACAGCTGCACATGGGCCCCAGCCAGTGCTCAAGGCAGCCGTGCGCCGAGACAGAGACGATCAGCACGTGATCGAATTCTATTGGCCCGGAAGATCAGCCGTACCAAACAGGCTCTATTCATACAACACCTGGGCGGCATTTGATGCACAGTCGCCCTTATCTGTTAGCAGGAGAGAATTGGCAGAGGACCGAGGCGCCGCAACACGACCTGTTGACCGGTGCCACCCTCTGCAGTTTGGAGCACCACCTGCCACGGATGACAGATACATGATTCTTCCAATTGCGATACGTGACAAAAAAAAATCGAAAATTGCATCTTCTGTATTGCTTTGCACCTCAAGCTAACCCCACCAGGGATTTGCCTCCCAATGAGGTGCTCTGCTACAGTCAGCCGGCGTTGGGGGTGTGAATTCCATGCACATGTGGAAGATGATTACTTGTTGAATTTACATACGATACCAGCTGATGAGCCAAGGGGCGGAGTTCTGGAGGTTGAGAAATCCTACCAGGCATTGTCTGCCTTGAGCACGGCTGATGTACAACGCTGCTCTCGCAGCTAAAGACAGCAACCCAAGGAGGGAGCAGAGTGCAAACTGTGCCGGTCTACAGCTCTCTTCATTGCATGTGAGTCACTATGCCATAGTTGACCTCGGTGTGGAGGGCATGCGGGGGGTTGGGTCGCATGTCCTCGTACAGCATGCGGCGGATGCGCTGCGTGTAGTACCCCATCTCCCCGCCGAAAAATGTCGTGCGGTCCCATGTGGTGATGGGGATGGCAAGGCTGGTGCTGCTGGCGGCAAACATTTCCTTGCAGCCCTTGGCCTCCACAGCTGTGATCTTCCGTTGGCATACCGTGAGGTCGGAGAGGCTATCGCTCTGAGGGGGGGGGGGAGGCACGCGGACGGCAAGAGAGGAGGTTAAGACCAACAATCAATGACATCAACACCCCTTGACAGCATCTGGTAGGGCACTCGTCAGAACCTGTTGGGAAAAAACTGTGTAATCACGGAGTTTTCAGCTGAAAGATGGTGATTGTGTTTTCTTTGATCATCACCCGAGTGCTGTACAGAACCCTAGGCTAGGGTGCTTTCACAAGCTGGCAGAAAAGGAAATGGAGGTAAGGACAGAGCAGGGGCAAAGTGTCCAGTCAGTGTGCAGCATTTTGGAATCAGTTGCCTTTGGAGGGCAATTCATGTGAAAGAAGACCCATGCACAGGTGGATCGTCATTCTGGGCACTCAGGGAACTAAAGAGGGCGTGGCAGACCAAAGGGGGAGCGCAGCACCGTTCCAAACAAACACACAGACATCAAAGCCACAGTGACAAGGCAGGAGGAGAGACAAATGCATGCCGGGACACAGGAAAGTTTCAATGTGGGCAGCGATGGGGGGCGTGCCTGCGGGACGAGCTCCATGATCCGCTGGATGGTCACGCCAGCGAGGCAGTTGTCAAACTCAGGCACCACGAGCTCGTTGTCCTTGGTGATGAAGCCAACATTGAAGGTGCCGCCCTCTGAAACAAAGCCTTCCTCGTCTACAAAAATTCCGTGTGTGGCATGGAGGTCGGCCTCGGCATCGTCCGCTGACAGGGCGTTCGGGAGGTAGTTGTTGGTCTTAATCGTTGCCATGCAAGGGGACTTAATTCCGACGGGTGTTGTCTTTGCCTGGAGTGGGAAATATGGCAGAGAGCAAAGTGAGCTGCGCCCTGCCGTTGCCTGGCAGGATCGCAGGCCAGAAACTGGCGAGAAAGGGGGCTGGCAAAGAAAGGGGGAGGCGGCCTGCAGCAAAAGCTTGTCGCTGCTTGCTCTTGCATGTCCTGTGCCAAAGACAACGACAAGCCGTACGCATGTCGCGAAGCCTCTTGACAAACGGAATCAAGGAGGGTCGGTCAAGGGCCGTGGGCAGTCAGATTGGGTTTCGATGAAAGTTGTGGGGAGATACCCGCCAGGTAGGGATGCCCATCTCTTCATCTTCTGGGCCGTAGAGTCGTTGCACGGGGGGCTTTGTGGCGATGCAGTAGAAGGCCGGCCGTATGCACTCGCTGGAGCCAAGGCCAAAGCCCCCTTTGCCAGCTGACATCCAGAACCTGAGGAAGCCTTCAACAACAGAAAAAAGGAGAGGGTGTGTCAGAGCGTGGCCAGGAGCAGTTGCAGTGCGGCACTCTGCCTCCATTTGCAGCGAGCTGCCTCTGAAATACAGATCTCTTTTCAGGCGTGGCCAAAACACTTAGCAGAGCAGATGGGATCAGTTTGGGGGGGGGGGGGGGGGGGGAGGGGGTTCAGGCAAAAGGTTGTTTCGAGTTCAGAAGAGAACCCTTACCGTTCTTGACCCCACTTGCTGCTGCTGTGTCGTGGACGATGTTGGCAATGACTGACGGTGTCCAGAAGGGCTTAATGCCTGCCTTCTCTGCACTTATCATAAGGCGCTCGATGTGGGCGTCAAGCTGATACAGAAAGCCATCGGCAAGGATGCAGGTGTCGAATGCGGCGTGGCCACGGTGAACCATGTGGTCGTCTATAGGGACCTGGGAGTCATCAGAAGGCAGTTGTCATCAAAACTGTAGCCAGTAAGGCCCGTCGCCATGTATTGCTCTTGAGGGCACGCGCGGTATGCGCCACTTTCACACATGAAGAACGGACCCAAGATGAGTTGTGTCATCACAAACGTCTCTCACGAAGTTAAAGACAAGGTGCTGGGTTGAGCAGGCGCTGCATGTGTCATGCTGTGTGGCAAAACAAGGGTGCCTGTACACTATGTGGAAAAGGGGAGGGCGGGTGCCCTCACTTGCATGAATGCAGGCTCCTGCGTTATCCCCCCAAGTTCAGAAGAGAAGTACGCAAGGTACTTCGAATGGGCGTCCTCTGGCACGCTGGTCCGCATCCGCTGTACAATCTGGAGCCAACAAAGACAAACTCTGTAAGGGTTCTGTGGCTTGGAAGCCACGCAGGCAACCGTAGGGCCTGGGCCGATGACAGAGGCAAACAACTGACGCACAGAACGACACGGCGAAGCATCGGTTCATTTCAGAAACACACGCGCCGTCGAGATCTGAGAACAAGCCACGTGGGCTAGGGTTCTGTGTACAAATGCAAACGGAGGTTGGGCGGTGGAGGGAGCCGGACCGACGGACCGCGGCAAGACTAGGACGGGCAGATGTTCAAGGGCAAACTTCTACGAGACTTAGGGCTGAGGCGGGGGAGGGGTGGCGCACCTGCTCGCCTGTCAGCAGAGGGAGAGGGGGACGGCTGAGCTTCTTGGCGCCGTTACCATTCTGAGGGACCACATCGAAGGATTCTGGAGCTGCGGTCGCAGCCAGGACGACTGTGGAAAGCCCTGCTCCGCGACGACGAGCGGCAAGAGCAGAGCAAGAGGATGGCCACATCTGGGCCCGGAGTCGCCCAGGCCCTCGACCGCGGCGAGGTAGCACGCTGGCGGCCCCCCGAGAGGAGGTCGGAGACGTGTCGGGGCGTGACGTGGTAGCACTACAGGGTGGTCCGCGCTGGGTCAACGACATGTTGCAGGAGAACCTACGTATACCTTGCCTATGGGGTGAACTCAGTGGACCGCCGACAGCTCGAAGGCGGCGGCGTGCAAGCGCAACCCTGGTGTGCTACGGGCTACGGATGGGAGGGGGCGTACGTCGTGCGGCGGGCAACCGATTCTAGGTTCATTCGCAGAGCAATATCAACATACGCAGAATTTTTTCCTATCAACTTTAAGACTCGGACCGCGGCGCAGGAGGCTAGAAGTTGCGAGGCTTTGAGTTTGGTGACAAGGTTGATGATGGCGACCGAAAGCTTTCGGAAAGTAGAAGAGGGCATGTGTCCGCGTCAGCCTCAGTGCCGGCGCAGAGAGATGATTGGCCTGAGGCCTCGCACCGGTTACTCGTACTGCAGTAGTACTGCAGTACGAGTACACGTATACATACTGATCGATATATTATTCAGAACTCCTCTTCGTACTGGTACGAATACGAGTACATTCATCCCATATGTACGTATAATCGTTAACATGGTTTTGATCGCGCGGGCATCGGGGATTGATGGAGTGTCTTGCACACTCGCGGACGGTGTATATGTTGTTGCATCATGGAAGGAATCCATTCACACACTGAAAGCATGCCATCCATACGTTGCAGGGCAAGGCCATGCACGTCCACAACCAACATGAAGATGAACCGTTCACAACCAGCACATGCGGCATCGCAACTCACAGTGCCTCCCAGCTGCACACGAAGTTGGCACCAGCCGAGAGGCCTAAGCGGAAGCTCTCCCGCCCCGGTTTGCTGTTCCGCTTCGGTGCTGTGATTGCACTAGGATTTGTGGCCGTGAACTTGGGGGTGATCAAGCTCAGTGGCAGGGAAAGTCCGACTGGCGCCAGTGACAGCAAGTCTCGGGTGGACCAGGGCAGGGTGTGTGAAAGCAAGTGGCACGACGCAGTGAGAGAGCTGCTAGCTGGTCTGGAGCAGCGCAGCGTGACTGAAGCAGCGCTATTCCGAGTTCCCACCGAGATGGGCAGCCGAGATTCGCTTACACTTTTCCAGGTGGACCAGCAGCATACCCAACCCCCCTCCCCGCGCCCTCCCCAGCGTCTCGAATGCCCCCGGCTATCATTTTATCGCCTGCTCTGTACCTGCGTCCTCCACACACCTGTCTGTCATCCCCCCAGTCCGGCCGCTTGCCTGCATTCTGATCTCTCGCTATGCACCTGTGTCCTGCCCGTCTTTACCTGTGTTCTTTCTTTCTGCCAGTCTCACCCGTATCTCCGACCTCCCCAATGTTTCAGGTCAGGGGAAACCGACTGTACTGTGTGCCGGTTCCGGGGGCTGCTCCGGACCGCATGTCGATCCACCGCATCTCCGCACTAGTTGGGCTCCTTCAAGGCGCGCTCCAGCGCTTCACTGTACCTGATGTCGCGTTCTGGGCACACATGAGCGACCACCCTCAGCTGAAAGCCTCCCCCGGTGAGCCACCGGCCGATGCTGCTGGTCCCTTGCTGTCTATTGCCGGCATGGAAGGCTTCCACGACATTCCGGCTGTGCCGTTCTTTGGAATCTTCCAGGACAAGATTTCGAAAGTGGAAGGCCGGTTTTTTGCTGCCAGGTGACACCCCTGCATCATGTTGTTACAGAGAATCCACAAGGCTGAGGGGTTACAGGGTAGACACGCAGACAGACAGACAGACAGACAGACACAGATAGGGGTACAGAGACATTGAGGAAGAGCAGTGATGGACAGCCAGGCGGAGAGGCCAGTGTAAGGAGCAGCAGAGTATCAGCCATTGCTGAATCTGGAATGCCGACAAGTCGCGAAAGAGCGGGACACTGTAGCAGGATGGGCGATTTCAGGCAGGCAGATGGGGAGGCTGACACCTGGTGAAGTGAAAGTAGGAGATGGAAAGTTTGGGAAGCAGGGACCGACCAGACAGCAGACCACGCCGCCGCCACAAGCGCTGACGCGTTTCTTCCGCTCCAACATCAGGAGAAAGGAGGTGCCTCGACACGCTGACAGATGGGCCAACAAAAGCGATTCCATCTACTTCAGTGGATCCCCAAGCTCCGAGCACCGTCTAGACCTGCTGGCCAGGTACGGTACAGACGCACAGCACCGGCCGGCCACTGTCTTGGGCTCGACGTGCCTCGTCAGCCAGCCTTAGTTTCTATGCCACAGAAGCACATCACCTGCATATCAGACAGAGCACCGAGCAAACAGCTAGAGTTGAGCCCCCCCCCCCCCCCCCCCCCCCCGCTCTCTGCCAGGGGCTACTGCACCATGCCCATACAGCCATCATACATGTGGGGCGTTTCCCTCTCCACCTTCACTTCCTGCCTTGCCTTCCCCCCCCCCCCCCCCCCCTCTGGCGCCCAGCGCGGCTCTCCCTCTAAAGTCCACCACGTTTCCCTCGCACACACAGAGCCACTGTCAGCCCATTCACAGCTGCAGACGCAGACTTTAAAAAAGTGACCAGTAGCATGGCAAGCAGCTTCACTGCAGCAGAGAGAACGGTGCACGCACACGCAGTCAGGCAACCTCTCGGGACATGTACGAACTGCACCGAGAGCTGCTTGTTCTCTCTTTGACGCAAGAGCTGGTTCCCCCTCTAACTCACTCCATCCCTCTCTCTCTCTCGGGCACTCTCACTCTCTCTCTCTCTCTCTCTCTCGCTTGCCTACGGCAGGATGCCGCATTCTTGCGACACGGACCACCAGTTACATGCTTTTTGGGTGCATCGCAAAGGCCATGACAACACTCTTGCATGCTCCGCTACACCAAGCCAGGTTCAAGGCATCTGCCGATCTTGCCGGCATGTCAGACAAGGTGAAGGAGGTCCGCATCTGCCAGGCCAAGGGCCCGATCGAGCCCGTCAACGCACAGCTGCGAGCTAAAGGGTGCCCTGGGTTTTGCACGAAAAGATGCCCGTCCCACGAGCAGCACGCCCGCGAGCTATCGAGTGCCAAATTCGCCCTCGACCTGCCCGGCACTGGCCCGTGGTCCCGCCGGCTTAGCACGATCCTCAAGTCGGGGACCATCCCACTGGTTTTCAACGGGACTGCACCACAGTTCTACTCTCACGCGCTCAAGGAGGGGCGGCACTTCCTGAGTGTGGGCAGCGGGGCAGCAGACGCCCTTGCGGCTCTTCAGGGCGGCCTCACCACACATGGCAATGCCCGTCTTCGCCGCATTTCCGCCGCAGCGGAGGACTTTGGCAGCCGCTGTCTTGTGCGTGGCCCTGTCCTGCACTTCCTCGCCCTCTTCCTCTCAGAGCTCAGCACTCGCCTGGCCTTTGAGCCTTCTGTGGCTTTGCAGTCAGCCATCCGCAGATTCATTCCTCCTTACAACGCCTTTGAATGGGAGCGCCGCTTGTGGGTGCGGCGATGCTACCCTCCACCTGATAAGCGTCCGGACGGAGGGCGGTTGTCGACAATAGGCCAAACCTAGAAAAAACTGAGGTTTACTCGGAGGCGCAATATAGGCCCTGGCAGCGCCTCCCGGGACTCACACTGGCTCACAGTGGGTGACGGCCAGCTGTGTAGAGAACTACAGCTAGAAATACAGACAAATCAAGTGTAGAAATTTTGCCAAGACCAGGCTGGCACAAACCGCTGCGAATGTATGCCATGCGTCGTCTCTTCTTTGGACCGCTCTCCGTGTGCAGCGAACGCCATCATATCAGTTTTGTGTGGCAAAGCCATCTGTGCCACGAACTCCCCACCCCCCCCCCCCAAAAAAAAAAACGAAATCCTACGTCCACCGCTCCCATAGCGCCATGGGTCCAGAATTATGTCCCGAGACCCAGTCAGGCCTGTGGCTGTTGTCGTCATCCCCACAAGCCGGACAGAGACCAGCAGACACAAGGGTCTGACAGGTGGAGACAGAATCCTTCTTGCACATGTATGTGTGATAGCAATGTTACACAGCTGTGGTTGCAGGCTGGGATGATAGAATGCAATGATCCGCCGGACTGCACAGCACTGGAGTTTCTTAAGGCATATGACAATTCGGCTTCAGAGTACAAAGCTGCTGCTTGTTCGTGCAAAGTCATCACACATTTTTAACCAGTCCTCCAACATGTAGCAACAGCGTGTTTCGTACCACACCTTGCGTGGAAAGCGGGCATGCGACATCCCTAGCCAGGCAAGGCTGGCCGCCCTGGCCCAACCATTTTTTTTTTCAATCCCCTGGTCGTACATGCATAGCCCTATGTAGGTAAGTACGAGTAGGTACCTTACCCTCCCCTGTGCGGCCGTTCGGCATACACCCCGTGTATACGCGACATATAGTTATTACACATGATCGTCTCTACTCGTACTCGTACTAGTACATGAATCACAACCCAGCTGACCTTCTCGACCAGGCCGGGCGGGAAAAAAAATCGTGACATGAAAGGACAGACAGGCCACCTACTGTAGGTATCTCCTGGGCCACCTAGGTATCTCTTCAGGTAGGAGATAGGTACGGCCTACCTGAATTTATGTACTGGCGAATCACTGGCTAAAACTACTAATCATCATCATCATTAGTAGTGACTACTGTACTGCAGCAGGCCACGTGGCCTGCTAGTGGCTGTACGCATACTGTACCACGTCGCGACGATGTGCGCGCGCCTGATCGACACATAATATGTGCTCGCAGATGAAGTGGCTGTACAGTGCAAATGGCTTAATAGACGATCTCGCTCGGGGCAGATAGATAGTGCTAGTCGGCAGACAGAACGCTCCTTGTACGCCAGCATCTACAGGCCGCGTTGTCAGGATACAGGCGCAATCTGACAAGGTGCGTCTGCTGCTGCACTGACCGCTTGCGTCTGCAATCTGGTGGTACGCTGCGAACGTCCTCAAAGGGTACCTCGTGTTCCAAGGAACAGGGGCATCAGCTACATCGCCTTTCCCCGTCGCGCCCGGCACTTGTGTAGCGCTCGAACCAGCCCTTTGGCAAGCAGTGGACATGCTTTGCCCAGCTTTGTGCAGACTTCTGAAGTGAAAGAATTCTGAACTGTTTCCTGTCTCTTCAGGCCCACAGGGAGCTTGTCAGTCCATCGATTCGCATCTTTCTTCCGATCGTATTGGCCCTGCCTCTTTACGAGCCACCCCACGGGATGAAGTCTGCACTGCAAGTCTCCGCCCCTCTCCCCAGGGCTGCGCCAAAGGCGGCCCTCAGAGTCACCCACAGGCGGCCCGCATTGGCGTCCAGCAGAGCACAG
>NW_027452700.1:0-13324 GCF_964194025.1 Convolutriloba macropyga | reverse complement strand
AATTGAAGTTTTTTTATGACAGATAAAATTATATATTTTATGTGTTCTTTACTTTTCCATGTTTTTATTTTTTATAACCAAATTAAAATTGTTTGAACATATTTGGGATTCAAAGTCTATACACCAGTGAAGTCAGTAACCGATGCCAACTTTAATAGCTTCTTCTAATTTTTTTCATTAATTTTTTTGTTTAATTGCAAAAATAGAAAACGTGATAGAGAACAATCACAATTGTTCTCATATGCTAATCATACTCGAACATCTTTCCTTGGTTCATATATTTGAATGACGGGGGGGGGGGGGGGTACCATCTTGAACTATGAATGATTATCTTACAAAATTCTTCTGGGTAGCCTTTTCGTAGTCAGCAGTGTTTTGAGGATTACAGACTGGGAAATGTTTGTTAGATCTGTGTAACTGACGCCATTTAGGATCAAATTTGGAGTGCTCAATGATCTAGTTAGTTCAGCAGATATAGTCTCAGCAGTTCTTGAGTTCGGATTTGTTGAGAAATTTTTCTGTTCTAATAGAAATTCTTTTACACCCATGAGATTTGAGTTTTTTAGAGCATTTTTTCACGTGAGATTTTTATCTTTCGTTTTTTTTCGTTTCTTTTTTTATTTCCTTTGAAATCAACTTTGCTCATTTTTATATCGATTTTTCGTAGTATAATTTCTTTAGTCTTACATTAAGTTATACAAGTTTCAAAATTTATTTCACTTAGGTGAACGTCTCTTTTTTTGTGATCGTTGTTATAACCACATTTAAGTACCTGATCATAAGTGAGTGATTTTTTTGTAAAGATAGCCCACCCTAAAAATTACCATTTTTGATCACTTTTATAGATGCTAATTGAGTGATTGGTATTTTTACATCTAGCTATACGAGCGATTGTGAGTGCATTGTGATTGAACAATAAGTTCGAACTTTTCTGGTCAAAAGTCAGAGTTGAATCAAATCTGTGATGCCATCAAACTAACTATAAATGCACAAAAAATTTGAACTCTAAAAAAAAGTTCTGACTAAAGATCAATTTTTCCAGGCCCCCTGATCATGAATATAGTCTGGTTTGGTCTCATCAGAGGTCAGCTTGTTTTTGGGCAAGGTCAGATGAGGGGTTTCCTGCAATATAGGCCGCAGTCATGTTAGAATCGACAAATTTAGAGATATCGGATGTCAGTCGCCAAAATGGCTTTTAATTACTTTATTTTTTAAAATTATCTTTACCTAGTGAAACTTGACACACCTTGCCATTTGTCAAGTTTTAATAAGCCTTCTTATCAAAATGTTTCAAGTTTCGATTCACTGGGTATTGAATTATTCTCACACCGCTCGGATTTCCTTTAAATAATACAGGGAACCGATACTCTCAATTTTCTCAAAAATATAAATGTCGCATTTGAAACAGTCTCGCCCATGTATTGAGATGGTTAAATGGACTTAAATGGTCAGTCCCATAAAGTTGCAACGCTATCGGTAGTTTCAAAGGTCAAAGGCCAAATTTAGGACGTGTATCTATCAGGATTTTGATGTTCATTTGCACGTCAGGAGGTTTTCGAACGTTTACTTGCGTTGCAACTTTATGGGACTTACTATAGCTTACTACTTCGTGTAAGTTTACTCGTCCCTTGAATTTGCCAATATGAAAATGATCTATAATGTAGTCCCGCTGGGTGGAGGGGGCAAGAGTCACCCCCCCCCCCCCTTCACCCGTAGGCAGTCCCCTGATCCGACCCTGCCGGAAGGACTCTGGATGGGGCCCTTATCTGAATGTATCCAGTCTAAGGCGTTGATGCCAGAATCTGTTGAAGGGTGAGCCCTTCGTGCGTGACTTGGTCTGGTCAGAGCTGGCTGAGGTCTGGTTGATTAAGTTTTGACTGTTTCAGAACCGGGAGGACAAGATAAGACAGAAGTCTGAACAACTGCGACAGAGAAGAGTTTCAGAGGCAGAATTGAGTGAAAAGGAGGACGGGCTAAGAGAGAAAGTCTCCCAAGACATACAGCTCAAAAGGGAACAGAGCGAACTGAACAAACAAAGGCTCAAGGAGATCCAGGAGGAAAAGAGACGCAAAAATGAGGAAAAGTTAAACAGGGCTAAACTGAATAGGGAAAAATTTGCGGCCAATGGGGGTGCACATATGGATAATGGTGACAAAATGGATCATGAGGGTCTTTCCATGTCAATGGAAGTGGGTGTCACAAATGACAGCGACTATCCAGATTTAGACGGGAGTGGCCAGACTTTAGAAAAAGAGGAGGCTGTTTTGGGTCCTCAAGGCGATACAGCAGGACTTGGTACCCGTACAGTACCTTCAGAGTAAAGCTAGGGTAAAATAAACACCCTGATGACGTAGTAATCTACATATAATGCTCTTATTATTTTCTGGAGCGTGTCTACTTAACGATAAGGAGGTTATAGCGTTAACCTTTATATAGTTGAGTGAAGAAGGACAATACCTCCCTCAAATAAGTTCTCAAAGAGTTTGAGCGACATAAAATTATTAAATCTTTTAGGTTACAATTCGCTGCAAAAGGGGGCACACGGATCAAGATTGAGGCTGTAAGAGGACTTTATATAATTTCTTGCTCCAATTTTAGCGCCAATTTGACATAGTTTTACATTAAATAAATTTAGGGTGTACGTTGGACAACAAAATCCGTGGCCAAATTTGAGTTGGCTGTCAATTTTTTTTAAAAAAAAAAACTGCCATCTGACGTTCATTGATTGAATTAAACTTTTTATAGTATTTGCTATTAATAATTTTCCTTAATGCTTCTTAAATCATTCATGGCAAAAATTTGGTCTTGAGAATGAATCATATTGTCAATTTTTGCATATACGAGAGAGTTGTCACTGAGAGTAATCATCTATTGTCAACCGTCGTTTTAAGGAAATTTACAGTAGCTACCAGACCAGCCTAAAAATTGGTGGTAAATCGATTGGGGCAGATATAAACTTTTTAATGTATAGTGTAAATTTTTACGGACTTTCAGTAAGTGCTATTTTAAACTTCGACGTGCGACCGGCAGTTGGTGCCTCTGGACCATATGGACCCTGGAAACCAAATTTTTAAAAGTTTAAATTCAAACAATTAACCTCAATTTAAGTCTAGGAGGTAATTTTTCGAATGCAACGAGCGCCCATCTTGCAGTGCCTAATTTTATACCCGCCATATTTAGATCCCCTAGTTTACACGATATGACCTTTTAAAATTTTTGGACGCCCACGACTTTTGCTTATAGAGCGCGCATTAACTGCTGGTGTACAATTGGGAATTAAAATTTTATAACTAGGTGTACTAATAGGCGGACTTTAACCAAATGCAGTTGCTTTCATCAATAATTAATAGCCGCCCTCATCTTCTCAGCCGGCTATTATAGCGCTCCTATTTTTTACAATTCAAAGAATTTGAATTGTATTGGGGCGCTGTCTTTTTTTTAAGATCTGTTCACACACATTTTCATGATTTTTGAAGTCAAATTGGAGTAGTGATTTTGGTCACGCCGAAACAGGAAATGGAGCGAAAAAGCGAGTGGTTTTGCGGCGTGAAATTTTTTCGCTCTAAATTTAAAGTGGAGTGAGAGAACGGTGTTTGAACAAAAATTCGCTTTCTCGCTAGCTGTTTTCTGTTCACATGCTGCAATTTCAATTTGATTTTTACTGTTTTTTCAATTTTTCGGATATGATTTTTTTCTAAATGGTTTACCCAATCCATTCAAAGTCCGTTCTAGGTCTAGTTTTCGTATTAGTCAATGAAAATTCTTTGAATTGTACGTCAGGACTTGTCCTGCTATGTTTTTTTTAATTCGTTGAATTTTTTTTTCGCTTTACCCATTTTGCCGCTTTTTCGACATTTGCGTGGGATCTTTTTGACTTCTCTAGGTTAGTTTCACTCTTCTGTCATTCTGCTTTTAAACAGCAGCTGCTCAGCAAAGCAATTCAAAATGAAGAGAGTCAGTATAAAAAATCAAAGTCAAATAGAAACGGAATAAACCCATAAAGCCCATTTTTAGATGCCCGGTAATTGAACTTTGTTCTCATAAGTTTTAGTTACTATCTGTAATGCTTATTGGTATTGATACTAGACCCTGTAGCCTCTCACTGAGAGACAGGAGTATGTTCAATTACAAAATGACATCAAAATAAATCGCACCTAAAAATATTTTTGTACAAAAATCAATTTTTGTTGATATTTTCTTTTCTTTCAATCCCAATAGAGTTATGGTAATCAACGGCGGCTGTTTTCCGGCAATCTGCCGGGTATGTTTTCCCATTTTCACCATGTCTCTTGGATGAAGCCTAGAGGACAAATTTTTGGCTGTTCAAGACCTCCTCTTTTCGTCATTTTGAACTTTGAGAAATAGAATGAAAAAATTACAAACGTTAGAACGCAGAAAGGTTTTTTGTTATATTTGCACAGTTCATGAGAATGATATTTCAAAGCAGACATGGGTTTTTGACAGAGAATTAAAAATTTGGAATCACTGGCCTTATTGCAACAACAAACAATGACCTCGAAACAACAAACAAAAACGCAGAAAAAGAATACTCAAATTAACAGTGTAGCCTTTTCCACCAAACTGAATCTTTGTTTAATTTTATTAAAAGTCCCTGTCTCTACAGCGTAAGATAATTCAGAGGGCGACGCCATTTCTGATTAACTCTTCGCCAGAGCTGTTTTTTTTAAATAAGAATATGTTTATCAGAGTTCAAGCCTGTTTTACAAGTTTACTTAAACGTGTTATCTAATGACGTTTTTCTCCAGCTCGTATTTTTCTCCGTGATTGAAATTTTTCTACACTTTGTTCGTTTTTGATATTTGTGAATTTTTGACGGTTGGTTTTTAATTCAATTTTTGGGCCCGTTGTCACCTTTGTTTCAAACATCCCAGGAGACTGCTTGCATTGTCTTTTCTTTGTTTCTAAATTTGCACAATGAACAAAAAAAGAAGAGCTCGCATAAAAATTTTTCATTAATAAAAAAAGTTTAAAATAGATTCGAAGATTTTTCCTATAAACTGTTAGTAGTCGCGCCTATCGTTTTTCGAAATAATATCTGGTTCAAAGCCAAATATATTTTTGGCTATATTTGAAGCTAAAAGACATGCGTTTTTAAGAAAAAATGACAAGTGTTTGTAGGAAACATAAGAAAATTGTAATTGTAAGGATAATGTTCCAACATTTGAAGAAGTCTTGACAATTAAGTTTTGGCAAATTTATTTTTTAAAACAAGTCGTGATCAGCGCACTTATTGGTTAACCCAAGACGTGAATTTCCCCCAAGGAGTACTGATCGAGAGTTATAGGAGAGATTGAAAATCGTTCGTAAGCTATGTGTCTTCTGATCAAGCTTTGCAAGAATATTAAGAAATGTTTTTCAGTCAAGGAGTTCTTAGAAGAAACATAACCCTAATCGAGCGCGAACATTTAAAAACGTAAAGCTGAATATGTACTGGAGCTAAGGATGTTTTAAAAAAGCAAGAGATGTTTGAGATTCAACCCTTTTGAAGACCCTTCACCGGGTCTATTCTATTTGCCACCCCACCCCCCCCCCCCCCCTGTGTTTTTTCGCCCCCAGTTACTAATTATATGTTGTTATATATCATGTTTCTAAGCCCACTAAGCTGGGGGGGGGGGGGGGCAGAATCAGAATAGATCCCCTTCACCTATTCCGATTTAACTACCTTTATTTGAGCCAAAATCAGCTGCTGATTATGAGTGATAATGAGAGTAGGGTTCTACTTAACCCTGTATACATAACCCTGTTATATAATTCACCCAGGTGAGGTACAGTACGGGTACCAAGTATGGCTTAGATGACCGATCGGAATACTTATGCCAGACTAACAGCCAGTCAAACAGCAACATGATCAAGGAACAGAACGACGCTCTCCTTTTCGGCTAAATGAAAAATAAATTGTGTGCAATTTGTCGAGTAAATAATTTAAAAACATACGCTTTATTCAAACTGTTTTGTTTTGAGTCATACAGAAATCTTAAACACCCCCCCCCCCTAACTTCCCAGGTTGAGGTCCAGAACCAAATTTTCTGATAAGACTTTCCAGACCGAAATTATCTCTGATTAGACTTTCTAGACCGAAATTACCCCTAATTACCATAAAAGATCTAAAGATTAATGTAGGAATGGAAAGTTAAACTTAAGCGTTTTTCGGAAAAGAACCAAATTAATACTGACCTTAAATTATTCCCAACACAAAAGCGAATTCTAAATTTGAAACTGTACAAAGATAATAATGGTGAAGAAATTTAAACTGATGAGAACGGTTGAATAAGTAAATATGGACTCTGATAAAGATTATATCACAGATTGAACGTCAAAATTCTCACCCACGTAATATTGGATTAGAAACCCAAATTAGGGGCCTAGGTTATCAAAGTCATGATTGACCTTCTCAAAACATTTCCCAAAAAGGCATTTTTCACACAACGATTCGGAACATTTGGTAAAAATAGGACTAAACTATCATAACCAAACATAGATAAACAGTATAAATACGGCTCAATTTTAGCCAATTTTTGTAACCGAAATCAGTCTGAAAATAATTATATTGTCGTGATAATCCGAATTGCGGAGTAAATTTTATAAGACGAGTGAGTTAACAGATCTCTGTTGTGGTAATGAAAATTATAATAATTGTTTGAACTAGTATACTGTGGTAACTATACTTTTCGTTAAATTAACTTAGCAAATTTTTAACTACTTTCATTTTTTAGACATTTTCTTATAACTTAGTAGAGCCTAAACTGTTATCTAATAGGTATTTGCTAAACGCTTCGATACTTGGCACTCATAGGCATTTGTAACTAGTTGTTCTGAAGGAACCATAGCCTGTAATGATTAGGACTGGGTAAGACATAATCGTTTCTTTCGGTTTTCTGTTAATCAACAGCGTAATTGTACAACTTTAGTAACTTCACAATACATCTCTAACGATCTGAAATCATACTCAATCTAGCTTCATTTTATTGGATTTAAATTACTTTGGTGACTAGTCAAGTAAAGATCAACCAATCAATAATTAGGTTAAGTGAGGTTAACGAACTGGAGGACAGCATCGAATCCCGGACAACATCAAGACGATTGATTTCTGAGAGCCAAGCTCCTTCTAGGACACCGCATAGTGAAGCCACACTGAGGGTAGGCCTGCCTGCTCGTAGAAGACTTGGCAAGTTACGTTAACCCATGTATTATGGAATGGTGAACCAAGTAGACAATTAAAAAGGTCTGCAGTAACCTGAAGTACCTGATGGGCAATGTCTCAACGTTCTACCAAGTTGGTTAATACTCGTCTGGTTGGGTTGTGGAGTGAACACCGACGAGCTCTTCACGTCATCTACAATTTGTTTTAAGTATATTGGTTGATCGATTAATTAGAAAGTGAATTGAGGACCTGGTATAATTCTCAATCTTAAAGTCACCAATTTATTTCATTTGGTAAAACACTTCTTAGAAGCTAAAATATCATATAACATAGAGAAGCATTACAAACATATTCTAATATCATGATTATTATTGGCAATTGACTAAAGCCCCGGAAAAAACTTTCTTTAGGACTTGAACGGAGGGCCTGGTATAACCCTTTAGCCTATTTAAGAGTAGTAGGTTTGTGAAGTTACTATCCAGTCCAGTAGTTTTCTCTGAAGATAGATTCTAGGAACAATTGTGGAATTGTGAATAGGGTTGTGAAAACCTCGACCCTAAATATTCAGATTCTATATTGGCGACCACAGAGGGATTCTTCTGATTAGAAAGCGGTTTTGCATTTTAAAAAAAACGAAAATTTAGACTTTGAGAGAACCGATGAATTAGATCTTTGGAATACGTTCCAAAGGTAAAACTCATCTATATACTTTTTTTCGTGTCATTTGGTTTTACGTCGAAAATTACTTCAATTACCAAAAATGAACAAGGCACCAAACAACCAGCAACAGCAACAACAGAACAAGGCGAGCAATCAGCAGCAAATAGTCGTAGCACCACCCCTTCTCAACCCCACCGATACCCTAGCCGCGACTTCGAGAGTTTCGAAAGATGGGTTCGACACTTCGAATTCATGTCAAACGCCATTAATTGGGATGACCCGAGACAACGCGAGGTTCTACCCACGTGTTTGAACAGTTATGCGTTAGATGAGTATTACAATCTACCCAATCATTACTTCCAACAAGTGCAAGGACAACCAGCCCCGACCATAGCGAGAGTTCGTTCTGAACGCTCTTAACAACAGAATCGGCGAATTTCCGAACGCAAGGAGTGTCGGCACCGAATTCAAAAATCTTCAGCAATTGGAATCAGAGTCAATCCAAGAGTTCTCAAGGCGAGTACGTAAGTTAGGAGAGGCAGCCAATGCTCATCTTGATGTAGCGGGACGACAGGAAGCTAACAAAGATGCCTTTATGGACGGACTGTTGGACAACGAAATCAGATATACACTCCTGAAGTAAGAACCGGGAAGCTTCAATGCAGCTACACAACGGGTCATTGCTCTAGACGCCATCAGTAGAGCGGAATCCAGTCGACTGCGGGGACGAATAATTGGATATGTGAGATGGACAAAGGGTGAACAAGATCATGGCGAGTCAGTGACAGCTGACTTTAGAGCACTTAACACCAGTCTGTCATCGGGTTTCAATCAAATGATCGAGTTTCAGACCAGAAGCTTCAATAAGATGCTAGAGCAACAAGAGCAACATACACAGATCATGGAGAAGATTGTTGTGACCCAAACAAGATTTCTCTCCGAATCAAGTCAACCCAGATTTCAGAGTAGAAGTCCGGGAAGACTGGAAGGCTTTCGACCCAGAACGTCTGCGATGCAGTGCTATAAGTGCCGTGAGTTTGGTCACTTGTCAAATCAGTGTCCACAGAAAGGAACAATACAACCGGGTATATCCACAAACTTGGACACCAATAGACAATCGATCGTAAAAAGCATATTACAGAGAGTGAACTCAGAGCAAGTGAGCAGTATCAACAAAGTTCAAACCGAAGCAGTCTTTGGGCCTACAGTCTACGTGATGGTTGATCTTGACGGACGAAAACACAAAGCGTTAGTGGATACTGGGAGCAATGTGACCATTCTATCAGAAAAAGCCTACTCACAGTACGAACAGCGTTCCAAACTCCGACTATTCCGAGAACTAGTTCTTTCGGCCACCAATGATCCTTTCGAAATACTTGGCGTTTTCACTGGCGAAATAACGTCCGACACCGGGATTAAAGTGAAAGCCAATCTCTTGGTGACCCCAGACACAGACGTGCCTTTGATACTTGGGACCCAGGTGATGGAGGAGATTAAAGTATCAATCGACTTCCATTCTACGCAGCTGATGATGGAGAAAGAAAGCAATGTTGTAAATTTGCAATTTGCCTATAAACCTGAAGTCCCCCGGCACGTACATCTTTGTGAGACGGAAGCAGAATCCGGTCCTGATCAAATCGAAACAACGGAAGAAACACAGCACGGGGTAACTGCAGAAACAAACTTAACCCTATTATGCAATGAAGAGTAAGAACAGATTTGTTCTTTAGCAATTCCAGACATTAACCAACTAACAGACGACAGAAGAACACTGCTACGAGAGTTCAGAGATGTGTTTGCAAAGAACGACAACGAACTTCGACAGACACACTTGGTTCAGCATGAAATTGACACAGGTGATACGCTGTCCATCAAGCTTGCACCCCATAGACTTGCAACTGGAAAGATCACTGTGGTTAAAAAGAGATCGAGGACATACTGGCACGAAACATTATCCAACCATCAAACAGCCCGTACAGTGCACCAATCGTTCTCGCTACCAAGAAGGATGCGAGCAATCGAATGTGCACAGAGTTCAGACGACTAAATGAAGTAACAAAGAAAGACGCTTTTCCCCTTCCGCGAATTGACCAGATACTGGATTATCTTCACGGAGCAACGATTTTCTCAAGCCTCGACCTAGCCTCTGGATATTGACAAGTCCCATTAGCTGAGAGTGCTATACCAAAAACTGCGTTCGTCACTCCCAATGGTGGACACTACGAGTACCTCAGACTTCCATTTGGACTTTGCAATGCTCCGGGAACCTTCCAGCGACTTATGACAAGCATCTTCAATGAATATCTCTTCTCGTTTGTCCTCATCTTCTTGGACGACGTTCTGGTGTTTAGTAGGAATGTGGAGGAAAATGAAAAACACACGCACCTCGTTTTTCACGCTCTTCGCCAGGCCCATCTAAAACTCAAACCCAAGAAACGTCGCCTCTTTCAAAATCGGTAAACTATCTAGGATACAAATTGAGCCCAGAGTGATTTGCACCAGATGAAAACAAACTCATTGCAGTACGGGACTGGAAACGACCAGAAAACGTTACGGAAGTGAGGT
Source organism: Convolutriloba macropyga (assembly GCF_964194025.1). NCBI lineage: Eukaryota > Metazoa > Xenacoelomorpha > Acoela > Convolutidae > Convolutriloba > Convolutriloba macropyga. Next base: position 2,937 of record NW_027452700.1, on the reverse strand, counting down.
CTTTTATTGGATTTTGCAGTTACTACAGACGTTTCATCAAAGACTTTGCTGGGATAGCGAAACCTTTTCACCAGATAACAAAAAAGAACAGACGTTTCACTTGGAACCCTGAATGCCATAATGCTTTCGAGAAACTGAAAGACGCTTTGATTGATAGCTCAGTACTCAAACATCCGGACTACAACTCTTCTTTTATCGTGGACACGGATGCAAGTGACAAGAGTCTAGGGGCAGTACTCTCGAATATTGTCGATGAAGGAGAATACCCAGCGGCTTTCGCTAGCAGAGTTTTGACGCCAGCAGAATGTCCTTACTCAACAACAAAAAAGCGAAGCATTAGCAGTCATTCAGGCGATGAAATGGTTTAAGCCTTACATTTGATAACTCAATTTGTGCTCAGAACAGATCTTGCATCGCTAAAGTGGTTATTTAGACAAAACAATGACGGGATGATATTCAGGATGCTTCAAAGACTGCAAGAATTCAATTTTCAAGTAGTACATAGACCAGGAGACAAGCACGGGAATTCAGATGGACTGTCAAGACAGTGTAGCATCACTTCTGAGCTAACTGAAGCTGAGAGACTGGTTATGTTTGGAAGTTGCCCATCAGCTAACTCTTTGGAAGACGCCCTCGGAAGAATTAACTTAGTTACAGCCGAGGACGCGAACGAACCAATGAGTATCCAATTTCAAGAAGACGTAAATTCACTTAGGCTGGCTCAAAGAAACGATCCCTGCTTACGTCTCATCTTGCAATGGGCAAACGCTGAGAAACATCTAGACCAAAATCCGCTGAGAGACTTAAAAGTCAAGAAAGCAAACGCAATAGCACAAGGAGAAGATGCAGTAGCGATTTGGGGTCTCTGGAACCAGATGGAGCTGACTAATGGTGTGCTGTACAGGAAGTGGCATGTGGAAGGAAGCAATACAACCCAAAAACAACTTGTAGTACCGCAGGGACTCAGAGAGACAGTTTTGGAAAAACTTCACAATTCAAAACTCAGTGGAGGCCATTTTGCTTTTCAAAAGACCTTGGACAGGGCAAGACAGAGGTTTTGGTGGCCAAATATGAGAAAAGACATTGAACGAAAATGTGAAAACTGCACCCTGTGTCAAGTACGAAGTACCGCTGGAAAGAAAAGAATAGCCCCTCTCCAGAAAATCAACGTTGGGATTCGATTCAGCAAAGTGGCAGCAGATATCCTGGGACTTGTTACCCGAGCAAAGGCAAGCGGTGCAAAATACGTATTCGTACTGACAGACTATTTTACGAAATACGTGGTTTGCCTTCCTTTAGAAAAATCTACGGAGGAAGATGTTGCTGGAGCAATTGTGGAGAACTGGGTTTTGACGTTCGGAGCACCTGATTGCCTTCACACCGATCAAGGAGCCAACTTCTGCAGCGAAATACTACTAGAATTGTGCAAAAATATTGTAATAGAGGAGACAAGAACATCTCCATATCATCCGCAAGGAAATGGCATGGTAGAACGTCACAACAGAGTTGTTGCGGATGTTATTTCCAAATACTGCACAAACAATTCAAGTAGCTGGGATCAAATGATTCCCTATCTCAACTTCGTCTATAATACGACTGTACACAAAACACCAGGACAGACTCCATTTTCACTTGTGTTTGGACAAGAATGCAAATACCCGATTGACCTGCTACTCTCGAAAGCACCTGGTCACGAAATTGCCAACTACGAATTCACAAGATGGCTCAATGCACAGTTCAGGGAAGCACATATGAATACCAGAGAGACATTTGGCTATAGACAAGGAAGACAAAAACGATTTGTACCAGAAAAACGTCTTTGGAGAGGAACTAAAGCCAGGAGAGAAAGTTTGGCTTTTTGCCCCCCAAAAAGCAAAATCAAGGAAGTTTTTTCTTCCCTGGATTGGACCATATAACATCATCGAAAGGACCTTAAAACCAACTATAAAATCTCAAAAGACACAAACTCCAAGAAATGGCAGATGGTTCACTACAATCGATTGAAGCCCGTGAATGAGGAATACGAGTTACCCAGAATGGAAACAAGATCATCTCATCAGGAGAAATGGCCCAGCCGCCAAAATACGTATGACCAGGAAGTTCACTTTGGAGAAGACAATAAAACTTTCACCCCAGAAATAACAGCAAGACGACCCAAACAAGAGAGTCCCTTCAAATGGATGGACAAGGATGAAGAATTTTTCTACGATCTCTTTGCAGAGCGAGAACATTCAAATAAAAGGCCCACTAAGACTAACATACCAGCAGAACCGATCACTCCGGAAGAAGACAAAACACAGGAGAAACAGACCCCTTTTGTATCCCCAGCCAAAGAGATTGACTCTACACCACTGCCCCAACGACCACAAAAGCCAAAAGTTGTCTTGAGGGACCTCAGTGAAACACAGTCAACACCTGCAAGCGCTAAGAGGGAAATGTGCAAACCAAAAACCTTTGCAGAACTTTTTTGGAACCCAAACTGACGAAACAGTGAACTCCATCGCTAAAACACGAGAAAGACGCGCAGTGAAGTACCCAAAACGATTCGGAATCGACGAAGAATAAAAAGAAGAATATATATATATATATATATATATATATATATATATATATATATATATATATATATATATATATATATATATATATAATATATATATATATATATATATATATATATATATATATATATATATATATATATATATATATATATATATATATATATATATATATATATATATATATATAATATATATATATATATATATATATATATATATATATATATATATATATATATATATATATATATATATATATATATATATATATATATATATAATATATATATATATATATATATATATATATATATATATATATATATATATATATATATATATATATATATATATATATTATATATATATATAT
>NW_027452699.1:0-21500 GCF_964194025.1 Convolutriloba macropyga | reverse complement strand
TCTCCCTTTGACTGCAAAATGAATGAATAAGGAAATTGTTTGTTAATGATTATTCTTTCCGTCAATATTTTTTTGTGAAGTTGTTATCTTTTTTTTACAAATGAAATCAGCAGTCAGTGTCTCAGAGGTGAACTGTAAGTATATCACATTAGAACTTTGTCGTGAAGAGATAATATTCCAATTAACGATCAAATTTCTAAAAGATTTCTAGATAAGCAGACGCACAGAAGCAATCTGCTTCAGCTGTTTTTTGATTAGATATTCCACGTTGGTTCAAAATTCATTGAATTTCGTGATGAGATTAAATAAAACACAAATACATTTTTTGACGGATTTTGTAAAAGTGATATAATGATTAGTTTTTTCTGAATTTTTTGTCTGTTTGTTTCACCTTGCTAATCAGTAATTGATCTCTGCAGAGATCTCTGCATTAATTTCTACAGAGATCTAATAAAAGTGAAGCACCAATTTAAAATCGGGAATGGCTGTCGAGCTAATGTTTTTTTTGCTTCAGGTCAGCTAAAAATGTTATTGATGATAAAGAAGACTAAACTACAAAATATCTATTCACAAAACTTTATGAAATGCTTTAAAAATAATGGCCTGGTGAAGTTGCAATAAAAAAAGAGGACAAATTCAAATAGCTTGACGACGTCACGCGTCCAAAATATTTCTTTTCAAATCATCGATAGATAAATTTTGTGTTTTTTCTCGGTATATCAAAGTACAAATATTACCTCGATACATGACAAAAAAACACGAGAAATGGAGAAAAAACGAAGTGCCAATGTTGAGGAATCCGCTCTTAGTTGTATACTATTTATTCAAAATTCCTCCAACAGATTTTGTGAAATAAATTGTAAAGAATGTTATTTGCTGGTAGTAACCCCTCTCTAAAAACGCTGCTTTTCCTGAGGTTATCAACTTCTTCGAGAAGATGCGTTTTGCCTAGCAAAGAGTAATTGAACCCACTCTCAGCTTTAAACAAGCGCAGAATTAAAACTGGTTTTTCCTTTCTTATCCCTCATGACCAAATTTTACCGGAAAAATGGAGTCTTCAATGTCAGCCGTCTTAATTGTGTCGACAAGTTTTTGCTAAAAAAGTTTATATTCTGTAGCCCAGCTATGATTGAGATTGCTATAACTTGCTATGTTTTAAGCTCATTGGAAAAAATTTCCAAGCACATCTAACTAAAATATTCAAGTTCTTTGATGTCTGTAATAGAAAACTACTGGTTTGGACCTGAGTAGAGTCACAGACTGAAATAAAATTCAAATAGAATTAAACTGGAAGGTCAAAATTGGCCCAATTTTAAACTTAATTGACCAGTAGCAAGTTAGCTATTTTTTGTGTGCAAAAATCCAGTATCCAAAAATCATTTTTTCATTTAAAAATTCTTTTAATGCCGATTCCGAAATCTCAAAGAATCCAGTTAGGCCATTTCCATTTGATCTTTTAATTATTACATCGAATATAAGACAAAACATAACTTATTACGGAAACCTCTAGAAAAAAAAGAATGAAAAGTTTAGGGAAACCACCTAAAATTAATCTGCATTTTTTGAAAACTCAAAACCTTATATCATGCACTTTATAAAAATCAAAATAAGATTAACAGAGCAGAAAGAAATTTATCTTCAAACTTGAAACCCATATAGTCTAAATGGCCAAAAATGCCCAAGTTCCAAATGGCCAAAAATTTAGTTGAACTTAAAAGTCCGTGGCTTAAAATGTGTAGAAAAACAAAGTAGACAAATAAATGGAATACTTTTTATAGGCAGCAAGCAGTCAACAAAACCTAGGACAGACATTTTTCTCTCTTAATTGTTTCGGATATTCTAAGAACAATGCGTGGCCTAATGAGTTCAGAACATTTTTTTCCGCTTTTGACTTTTATATTGAAACCTTACCTGAAAACTTTCTTTTTTTTGTTTCGTTTAACTTCACATCCTGTGAAAAGAGAAATCACTCATCTAAGAAAACACATAGCTGAGCCATACCAAATTCATGTGGATGCAAAGACCAGTATGAGCACAAGGCCAACTAAGTATTAACGTATAAACACAGTTCAGTTTCAAAATGCTAAGAAATTGGAAACAAAAAGGAATAAAATGTAAAAGAGCTGGAAAAATTGAGCTCTCTCTATCTCTCTCTCTCTCTCTCTCTCTCTCTCTCTCTCTCTCCTCAGCAGTTTTGTTCAAAAAGAAAAAAAATTTCAGTTGCTTTATTGACGTTTACATACTTGGTTAAGAACCTCTCGGCCAATTTTTTTTCAAAAATTTAGTCAATAATAAATTTAAAATACCCTTTCACATTAATGCCTTCCTAAAAATGCATAATGCAGAGGAAGCCAGAAAAACGTTTGTTAGGGTTGTTGTTATTTTATTGTTTTTCTCCGGTTTAGCTCTAACCGATTCAACTGCTTAATTTAAGCCAGTTATTCCAAGATGTCTGTTAGTATGAATGGCAAAATTTCCGGCAGCAAAACTCTTCCAAAGAATAAACGATTGATTCCATGATTATCCAAACAGCGTTAACTACATCATTACGTGCAATAGTCATTCAAGATAAAAGTAGAAGCAATTTTTTGTAACTGTATTTTGCCTTTAATAGGAAATAATGTCTAAAATAACGTAGGCTGAATTTTTTTTTTGCAGAACTCGTTATTAAAAAACTTTCGACAAAATTGCGATGAAAACTCTCTCCCGAGTAGAAAGATGAGTCAGTGCTAATTAGCGATTATTATTTCAGAATCGAAAATTTTTAAAAGTTTGAAGGACTTTTCATTTATTCACCAATTAGTTTTTCTTTTTTTTCTGCCGTCAGCATAACACATATCACATGATCAGAGATGGTTTTTTGGTCTCAGCTGTTTTTTTGGAAAGCCGGTTTTGCTGATCAATCTATTTTCCGCATTTGAGATGTATTGTTAGAAAGGCCATTGAGAATAAATTATATTAATTGGAGCATAACAAAACTTTCTCAGAGAATTTCAGGTTCAAAAGTTTGTGAACATTTTGCATTTTCTGGTTACTTTAGGAGGATTTTGGAAGAAAATAATTGTAAGTATTTAAATAAAAACTAATGTTAGAGCTCATTTTAGATTTAAGAAAAGTTTGAATCCACTCTATGGCACAGATTATGCTTTCATTTTCTGATAATTTTTTTATTTTTTCGTCGAATACGACACAATTGGGCAGTGGTAGCAAATTTGTCCATTTTATTGAAAAAAGTGCCGAATAACTTCTGAATTAACCTTAGTTATTAACTAAACCTACTAATCAGGAATCCAAATTCTGTCGGAAATTTATTTGGGAACGTATGCTCAATTTTAGTTTAATTTCCTATTTTAGTTTAGTTTTATTGCGGCTGAGCTTAATAACTCAAATACCAAATTGAACAGCGCTTCAAGGTCATTTCAAAAATTAAAGCTAGAATAGCGTGACAAGCGAAATTTAATGCTACATTCTATCGAAGCCATTTGGATTTGTTCACTTTGTTCAACATTTATGTTTAGCAACTATTATTAGTAGACAATCGTCATTCATGAAGTCAAACTAAAACTCAAACTCGAACTACCTCAACCACCAGCAAAACAATACTACGACTTAACAGTATTGCATCAGATTCTTTGCGATTGGATTGCGAATCAACCTGTTATTGATACAGAATATTCGACAAATCTTCTACATGGTTAACCAATTTCCCATGACATCAAATTTACACTGAAAAAGTGACGTTATCAAAAAGTGTTCACATTCTGTCGACATTCTTATCTACAGCCAAACAACAGTTCAGTTTTGACATGTAAACCCACGTGACTAGCAGCATAAAAGGAGCTTGAAAAACTACCAAAAATCAGTGAAACTTGCAATTTTGGTTATATTAAACTGACATACAGTGCGTATTGAAGCACACTTTCTTGAGCGGTAAATTACTTGTTATCGCGTCTTGTTTCTGTAGATCATATTGGTGATTGTACAGTTTTAACTTAACTTTGACTTGTGAAAAGAGAATTAACTTTGATATTCTCAAAACTTTCTTTCTGAAGGAACAAAGTTCCTAAGTAAGAGAAACTTTGTGCAAAGCATAAAGTCAGTTTCTTTTACTGGCTTTAACGAAGCCTACTCTAATTCAGTATTGGTGTTATTGAAACCTATAGAGAGACTTGCTAACTTTGAATTTTGAAAATATTTTTATTATCAGATTTGCAACTGGTAACAAATACTGTTTTACAACAGCTTAGCGCAGCGGGTTGAAACTTTGCATAATTATAGCCCAGTTATAGGGCTACAATTTGTAGGAACGGGAATTCCTATATTCGGTTTATAAATAGAGTTATTAACCAAAACTCGAGCAGAAATTGATTGTTTCAATTTGAATTATTTTGTTATTCTGAGAGAAACAAGTTTGTTATTCAGCAAAGCTGAGCAATTAGTCAAAAAGGCTAACAGAGCAACAACTAATGCAACGGTAATCTACAGTATAGCGGATAATACAGTTCACAAAAGTTAACTGCAAAAACACAATATCCGGACAGATTTGAAACCGCTGAAACGAACTGGGCGGCGTAAAGTTTTACTTGACTTTGATAGAAGAGCAGCCGTTACATTTGGTCCGCCGACCCGAACAGTGGAAGGCAAACTGCTGTCCAATCTGATGAAGAGAGTGCCGAAGGCACCCCCTAAAGAGAATCAAACAAATCAACACCAACAGGCCAGCGAAGCGAACAGGAGAGTGCAATTAAATAAAGAAATTGAAGTGCGAACCCTGCTCAAAGGAAATCAGCAAAGCAAAAGCAAACAGCAACCAGGCAACCCAAGCACAACCCGCAGAGAGGAGCTTCAATCAAAAGCTCAAAAGTACGACAATAAGTTCCAAGAGTTAGTGGAAGAAGTTAATACTAAAAGAAAGCTTGGCTACAAAATAATTGAAGATTCAGATCGACCCAACAAACTAAAGATCCTCTACCAATAGACTGTTCAACTTCTAGAGGAAGAAAAACCCAAGCAACTGCAGCGTCGAAACAAGCTTGTGCCCTACCAAGTCAATTTTGTTGAAGAACATCTGAAAGAAGCAAGGTAGTGCAAATCAAGTTTGGACTATCATTGGCTTACATATATAAGAAAAGGCAACCATCCAGCTATGAATGCAGAGCAAATCAACGCAACCCAAGCAGTGAACGACAGCGAGAGCAATAACAACTAGCCAACTGACCACCCAGTTGCACAAACAGTGCAAAATGGAGCAACAGCAAGTGGCCAAGAGACGGAGAATGTTTCGGAAACTTCTTCAGCAAAGCAAAGGCGCGAGGAAAGGATGAAGAAATTCGATATCGAATTCGAAACTAAGATGCGACTAGAACAAGCACGGTTCGAGCGGAGGAGGCTAGAGCTGGAAATGCAAATGAAGGAACTGGAAACCAAGCATCAACTACTGGAGGAAGAGCGTGAGCTAGAGCGTAAAGTGAAGAGAACAGCATTAGAGAATGACGATGCCCGTTCCCAATCAACTAGTGCTCGAGACAAATCACCCTTCAACTGGACCCCCAAGAAAAGAGATGTCTCAGACTGGGCCAGTAGGATCGACCACCTTCTAGCACCAGATCGATCAACAGCTCGCTTCGAAGCAACCCCTGAAGTGAACAGGCATAGTCACTTCTCACGATATCGCAGTTCAAGAGATCGTTCCTCAAGTGTTGAAACCGAGACGTTTCCCCAGAGCTGTTCTACGATACAACATTGGCTATTCAGGTAGCAGTAACCTACCAAAGCTGAAGTTGAACAACTTCGACGGAAACCCTCTCGAATGGCCGGAGTGGTCTAGTATGTTCATTGCTACAGTGGATCAACGACCAATACCAGACTCAGAGAAGATGAGCCATCTGAAGACTCTACTGACAGGCAAAGCAAGGTCAGCCATCTCTGGAATGGGCTATTCTGGACAATTCTATGGTGCTGCATGGAGCATTCTGGAGAGGAAATTTGGAAGGCCTCATGTGATCATTGATGCACAACTGGAGAGTCTTCGCAAAGCGAGTCAGGTGAAACCTCATGACTCAACAGGTCTGATCAGTTTCTCGTTTATTGTTTCGAACTTTGTGAATGTGCTCAAAGAGTACAAGCAGATTGGAGATCTGCAATCAAGCTCGACACTGTATATGGCAGTAGATAAACTACCCCAAGTTCTCAAAGAGAAGTGGTTGTTCTATGTTGATGATAAAGATGAAGATTGGCCTGATCTGATTATGTTTGAAAAATGGCTATCTAGGATAGCATTCGTGCGCGAAGGGTTTTCAGCTTTCAAGGGAGAGCGAAGAGAAGAAGACCGAAGAAGCACAAGTAGAGACAAACGGTTCTCGAAAACACCGAATTTCAGTGCAAGTTCGAACGTGAAAGAAACGAAGCAAACGCAAAGTGATTACTGCCCGCTGGCTGATGGCACTCATAAAATATGGAACTGTCCACTATTCAGGAACATGAGTGTGAATGATCGGTACGCAGCAGTGAGGAAACAACGCTTATGTTACGGATGTCTAGGCAAAGGACATGCAATCAAAGATTGTAAAGTCAATGCGTGCGGTATCAATGGATGCATCAAGAAGCACAACCAATTGCTACACTCAGAAAACCAAATGAACGAGGGCAATCACGCAGTTAACGTAAGCGCAGCAACAATCAACCAGAGTAACGAAGTTACTAGCTTTCTTCAGATAGTTCCTGTCTCAATACAGAGCGGTGGCAATAGGCTGAACACATACGCTTTCCTCGATAGTGGATCAACGGTTTCATTCATCGATCAAAGTGTGCAAGAGAAGTTAGGAGCCCAAGGCACCGATGTGACGCTCAACATAGCTGGCATACACGGAACGAAGGATCTGAAGACAGAAAAGGTTCCTCTAAAAATAAAGGGACTACATTCAAAGGTGCATTCAATCGAAGCGTTTGCACACCCGTCGATCTCCTTGGGAAACACAAACTACAACTACAACAAGCTAAAGCAAAGCTTCAATCACTTGAGTGTTTTACCCAACAAAAGCTTCAACTTGATGGAAGTTGGCATCATTCTTGGTCAAGAGGTTTATGAGCTACAACGCCCATTGGACTACAAGATAGGAACACGAAGAGAACCTTTCATCGTTCTAACAGAGCTAGGATGGGTAGTCAGGGGACCCATGACGGGAAAAAGAAGACAAAACGTTTGTCATTTCGCCTTCACTGAAGATGTGAAAGTGGCTAAGAATATCCAAACCTGGTGGGACATAGAAACCTATGCTTCCAAAATCAACGTCGTCAGTCAGTCAAAGAAGGAACCGCAGGCACAGAAGATGCTAGAGAGTACGACAATTTTTACTGGCGAGCTGTACGAAGTGGGAATGCTGTGGAGTGAACCAGAACCAAACCTACCAAACAACTACAGCTCAGCCTTGGGTCAGCTTTACTCACTGGAGCGACGATTCCAAAGGGACCCAAACCTGAAGAGTTTGTATCAACAGTCAATAGATACAGATGTAGAAAAGGGATTCGTTAAGATATTGGACGAGTGCGAAGTGAAAGGCACATTCGGGAAAGAATGGTATTTGCCACACCATCCAGTACTAAACCCGAACAAGCCTGGCAAAGTAAGACGTGTTTGCAATGCAGCCTCAAAGTACAAAGAATTATACCTAAATGACAAGCTACTAGCAGGACCTGATCTACTACATGGATTGATTGGAACAATCTTCAGATTTCGCGAAGGACCAATAGCCCTGACAGCTGACATCGAATCGATGTTCTTACAAGTGCAATTTCCCGAACAGGATAGAAGTTGCTTGAGGTTCTTATGGCGTCCAAGAACTAGCCAACCTGTTCGAATATATGAATACCAGCGTCACGTATTTGAAGCTAAGAGTTCTCCAACTTGTGCAAATTATGCTCTCAAGCGAGTGGGACTGGACAACGAGGAAGAGTATCCAATTGCAGCAAAGGCAATACAAAACAACTTCTACATGGACGATTTCATCAAATCAGTAGAAACCCCTGAAGAAGCAATTGAAGTCTTCAATCAATTACAACCTCTTCTCTCACAACATGGATTTGAATTGAACAAGTGGATAAGTAACAACGATGCAGTTACCGAAGCAATCCCGGAAGACTTGAAATCAATCAGCAACACGAAACAAGTCGAAGTGGAACCCAATACGGAGGGATCTTCAGTGCTAGGCCTACACTGGACCGTTACTGATGATAGCCTTCAAGTGTGCAGAGGTACGAACAAGGAAGTTGAAACACCTATAACACAGAGGAAGATTCTGTCACTGGTATCTTCAGTATTCGACCCGATCGGATTGTTTGCTCCGTTCAGTGTTCACATGAGACAACTTCTGAAAGTCATCTGGACCAAGAATGGACAACATTGGGACAAAGAAGTGAAGCCTGGTGAAGAAGAAGAATTCCTGAGATGGAAAGAACAGTTTCCAATTGTAGCTGAGACAAGCATCGATAGAAGATACTTAAACAGAGAGGGACAAAACCGAACTTCATGTGTTTGCTGACGCATCTGAAGACACGATGTGTGCAGTGGCCTATCTACGTTCACAACCAAAAAAATACTCAGCTGACTTAGCATTTGTCATTGGAAAATGCAGAGTGGCACCGATGAGGCATCTTTCAATACCACGGTTGGAATTGCAAGCGGCAGTCATGGCAGTGAGGCTGAAAGAGCAGATAGTCAAGGAACATGAAATGAAAATAAATAGTTGCAGTTTCTGGTCAGACTCAACTACAGTATTGCAGTGGATACACAGTTCCCATCGTAAACATTTGTAGCCAATCGAGTAGCTGAGATACTGGATACAACTGATGTTTCACAGTGGAAACATGTGAGCGGGATCAACAACCCAGCGGACATTGGCACCAGAGCAATCAACAATTAGGAACTCAAGAGAAGTGAATGGCTCACTGGGCCGGCCTAGTTGAAGCGACCAGAAAGCGAATGGCCAGAGCAAGTGAACCTAATCTTTGCAGCAGATGAAGAGAATATACCCTCATCAGTCTTCATGATACAGGCTGAAGAGAGGAAAGCTGTTATTCAGTGGGAGCAATTCAGTAACTTTAACAGACTAGTAAATACAGTGGCATATGTACAGCGAGCATTGAGCAAAGACAAACCTGCAACACTCGTAGTCAACATTGAAGAAAGAGAAAAGGCAAAAGCAACGATATTCAAGTTACTACAACAAGAACAGTTTGGTGAAGAGATGAAATCTCTCAAAGTTGAAAAGGAAATTCCAAAAGTCAGCAAAATTCTACAATTCTCCCCCTTCCTAGATGGAGAACGATTTATTCGAGCCAAAGGCACAATAGGCAAAAGTCATTTGGACTTCAATGCAAAGCATCCAATATTGCTACATTGGAAGCATCATGTGGTTGAATTAATCTTGCGAAACGAGCACAAGGACAATCAACACGAAGGCACTGAGCATGTAAGAAACATTGTTCAGCAGAAGATGTGGATCCTAGGCATAAGAAATGCCTTGGGATCAATCAAGAACAAGTGTGTTACCTGCAGGAAAGGCAGAGCACAAACGATAGCACCAGTAATGGCCGATCTACCTAAAGAGCGGTTAGATGCTTCAACAGCCTTTACAAATGTTGGAGTTGACTACTTTGGCACTTTTATCGTGAAGATTGGGCGAAGAAATGAAAAGCGATGGTGTTGTCTCTTTACTTGTCTAACTATGAGAGCGGTGCATATAGAAGTGGTACCCAAGTTAGACACGGATAGTTGTCTCAACGCAATTATCAGATTTATTATGAGGCAAACCGAACACAATCATCAGTGACAACGGGACAAACTTTGTTGGAGCTGAAAGAGAGTTTGCAGAGTACGTTGCAGCATGGAACAAGAAAGGGATAGAAGAGCATCTGGTTCAACGAGGAATCAGATGGAAGTTCAACCCCCCCCCCCCCCCGCAGCACCTCACTTTGGAGGAGTATGGGAGCGGTTGGTGAGAAGTTGCAAGAAAGCGATGTATGCAGTGTTGGGGAACAGGAAAGTCACTGAGGACGTTCTTTCGACTACGATATGTATTGTTGAACAGACATTGAACTCAAGACCGTTGACTCCAGTCAGTTCAGACGTCAATGACTTAGAAGCATTGACCCCCAATCATAGAAAACTCTTTCGACAAACTCAAGCCTATGCAAATCTCATATGGGACAGATTTCGTATAGAATATCTGCCAACTTTGAATAATTGGCAAAAATGGCGATCTACGGCGAACGAAACCCTTAAAGAAGGCGATCTCGTTTGGTTGATAGAAGACAGCAATAAGCGTGGATATTACAATCTAGGTCGAGTTACGGAGACCATCGATGGGTCTGACGGTGTGATTCGATCAGCGATAGTTCGAACGAACTACGGAGTGTACAAGAGACCAGTAGTGAAGCTCGCCCCAGTACTACCTGGAAAAGATGTTTTCGCGACGAAAAACAGGGCCGGCGATATTGCGGCTGAGCTTAATAACTCAAATACCAAATTGAACAGCGCTTCAAGGTCATTTCAAACATTAACGCTAGAACAGCGTGACAAGCGAAATTTAATGCTACATTCTATCGAAGCCATTTGGATTTGTTCACTTTGTTCAACATTTATATTTAGCAACTATTATTAGTAGACAATCGTCATTCATGAAGTCAGACTATAACTCAAACTCGAACTACCTCAACCACCAGCAAAACAATACTACGACTTAACAATATTGCATCACTTTGCAATTGGATTGCGAATCAACCTGTTTTTGATACAGAAAATTCGACAAATCTTCTACATGGTTAACCAATTTCCCATGACATCAAATTTACAATGAAAAAGTGACGTTATGGAAAAGTGTTCACATTCTGTCGACATTCTTATCTACAACCAATCAACAGTTCAGTTTTGACTTGTAAACCCACGTGACTAGCAGCATAAAAGGAGCTTGAAAAACTACCAAAAATCAATGAAACTTGCAATTTTGTTTATATTAAACTGACATACAGTGCGTATTGAAGCACACTTTCTTGAGCGGTAAATTACTTGTTATCGCGTCTTGTTTCTGTAGATCATATTGGTGATTGTACAGTTTTAACTTAACTTTGACTTGTGAAAAGATAATTAACTTTGATATTCTCAAAACTTTCTTTCTGAAGGAACAAAGTTCCTAAGTAAGAGAAACTTTGTGCAAAGCATAAAGTCAGTTTCTCTTACTGGCTTTAACGAAGCCTACTCTAATTCAGTATTGGTGTTATTGAAACCAATAGAGAGACTTGCTAACTTTGAATTTTGAAATTATTATTATTATCAGATTTGCAATTGGTAAAAAATACTGTTTTACAACTGCTTAGTGCAGCAGGTTGAAACTTTGCATAATTATAGCCAAGTTATAGGGCTACAATTTGTAGGAACGGGAATTCCTGTATTCGGTTTATAAATAGAGTTATTAACCAAAACTCGAGCAGAAATTGATTGTTTCAATTTGAATTATTTTTTTATTCTGAGAGAAACAAGTTTGTTATTCAGCAAAGCTGAGCAATTAGTCAAAGAGGCTAACAGAGCAACAACTAATGCAACGGTAATCTACAGTATAGCGGATAATACAGTTCACAAAAGTTATCTGCAAAAACACAATATCCGGACAGATTTGAAACCGCTGAAACGAACTGGGCGGAGTAAAGTTTTCCTTGACTTTGATAGGAGAGCAGCCGTTACAAGTTTCATAAAATTATGCAGCACGTTAGCTGTGTTTCGCTCACTTTTTCTGCATATGTTGAAATATTATCGTACTCAACGCAACCATAAAGTTATTAAGCAAACGCAAAGGCTCATGAAGCTTCAAAATTTTCATATTCTTGCAGTTTTACCTGGAATTGGTTTTTCTGGTTTTTAGTTTTTGGTTTTTCTGGAATTTCTGGAAGCCTACCCGAGTTCTTATAAATTTACATATCTATTTTCCCTAATTTTTTGCAGACTATGTTTAAGTTTTTGACTTGTTCCAGTTGCCAATAATTGAAGGAAACTGAAAACTGATACCTAGCCCAACAAGGAAGCGTGGCAATATACGTTCACTAGAATGTAATTTTTTGACCCCGCTTATCCATAAGTTTGGCATAATTGTCTACTCAAATCACTTTGTACAGAGAAAAATGCCACATTGGTGGGCCAATGGGGCTTGTCATTGCTAAGACTGCGAGACAGCACAAACAAAAACAATCAAATAACAACACACATTGTCATTCAAAAATAATTGTCTATTTTTCTGAAAAAAACTACATAATAAAACTGTCGAATTAGAGTAAAAAACCTAGTCTAAAGAAATCAACCTGATTTTCAATAGAAAAACATTGGGCTAGTAATTGATGAGACTCAGAGGCAAGTAGACAAAAAGGAATAAACAGCAAGGTCAAAAAATGTAAGTTTATGTTTTCATGAAAACAAATAATTTCAAATAATGAAAATCATAAGAAATCAACCATAATCTAACAGTTGAAAAATGGTTTAATCACTTGAACTTTTTTGAACAACATTGAAGATAAATATGATCTATTAATAATAAGACCAGGTAACAAGTATTAAAATGAAAAACAAAGGTGGAGAATTGAAAAAGGGTTTGTTAATAAAAAATAAATTTGTTTCAAAGACAAAAAAACATCTGCTAGCTACTGAAATCAGCAATGAGATTCCTTCATTTCCCATATTATCTGTCATTATTCAGAATATGTCATAAAACTGCAAAAAGAACAATAAAAAGACAATATTCAAAAATTAAAGGAAAGTTTTGCGAAAAATTGGTACCGAAGACGGTAAAACAATGAGCAATGCACCAAAACCATTACATGTGATAAAATGTGCCTTTCATCAAAAACAGCATTAAATAAAAAAATGAACTCTCTAGAAACAAGATGCGATCTTTTTCTTCCAGCTAAAAGCTAAATGTTGACAAAAAGAGAAAAAAGTCGCAAAGCTCAATGATTCATTGTTTACTTTAAAAATATGTATTTTTAAAAGTTTTTAAAAATATGTATTTTTAAAAGTTTTAAAAGCTTTAGACTACATATGTGGAACCTTGACACTCCTCAGGAAGCCAATTGGTCCTGTCATTATCACGCCTTGATTTGAATTGTTATTCTCTGTAATTAACGTAAATAGCAAAAATGCAAAAAACATTTGAAAAGTATCGGCTGACCACAATCCGAATTTTTTGGAGTCTAAAAACAATTCGACCAAAAATGGCCTTGCTAAAGCCTTTTGCCTGTTATGAATACGCTCAAAATATTATGTATAAGGCGAATTTGACAAAAATCTCTATATAAAAAACAATTGATCCACTTTTCATAATTATCAAGTTAAGTTGGCAAAATTATAATTCAAGAACACTCTTCGTTATTATAGAACACTCTTCATTCAAGACTATGTCAAGAGTTTTTAGGGGCTTTAATCCTTTAAAATTGACGTTAAACCGTTAAGTATATAGTTCCTCCCCACTGAAGTGGTTCGGAACAGTATTGTGGTATTTCTCTTCAAACATTTTTCTCTTCTTCAAAAAATGTGGAATGAAACATTGTCAAATTCGTCAATTGAAGTACCTTTTGATCCGTTAGAAGTATTATGTAATTAGGAATGAAATTGTAATCAATATTGTGACTAATATTTTGGAAAACTCTATCAAACGTTATTTACCTTTCCAATGCGCTAATGGACTTGACTTAGCCAGGTCGTTTTGTACAACAGGCTTGAAAATCTCGTAAGATAAAGTAACTTACAACAGCAAAACGGAAGGGAAAACTTTTTCACATGTCAATTTTGTAAAACACTTTTAGCTAGTCCGCTTTCTCTCTATATTGTTTAGAACTGATGAGTACTAGCTAAAACAATTGGTCTCTTTTTTGTACTTTTCACATTCACTTTTAGTTTAAAACCAAACTTGTTGAACTCCGTTGACGCATGTCAGAGACCAAGACAACATCCGTCTACAATTACTAAAACAACCACTTGGCGAAAAAAGCGATAAACTTTATCTTTTATTTTACTAGAGGATTAAAAGTTTTCTGTTTAACTCCTTCATCAAGAGTTTTTTTGTAATTTCCTAAATTATTTAAATGACAATACAAGTCTTCTATGAGCTTAGGTAATGAAAATAACGCATGCAGTAGTAAATGACTCTGAGTGGTTACACAGCTTTCATTTTGACTCAAATTTTTCGATTCTTTCGATTGTATTGGATTGGTATCAGTAGTTTTTTCTTGTTTTTGGTTGTAAAAGCAATTTTCTTATTAAAAAATAAATGCAACGCATAAATTATTACTGCGTTAACTATAGCATTTAATTTTTCGGAAATTTCGTTGAAATTTTTGGGAAATCTGTTTGCCAAGGTTTTCCTTGAAAACCAACCTTTAGTTTTATAGTTTCATAAATCATTATATGTTATACAAAAACTGTAATAGCTAGCCCAATTCCATTAGTGCTTAAAAACTGTTGCCAGGGCAAGGCAAGAAAACCTTTATTGAGAAGTGCTTACAGATAACCAGATGTCGTTCCTATCTGAAAATCTTTTTTTTTGCTTCTGTGGGTTATGATAAAGTCGCCATAAATTGATTCATTACACTTTAAAAAATACAACTTCTGCAAATTTAAGTTTTTAGGTTTTTCTGAACAACGGTAAGAAAAACTTGAATTAGTGTCGTGATTAGGAAGCGGATAAGACAAAAACTCTTCGCTGACACTATCCACAATAATTAGTGTACAGTATGTTTTCTTAATCCGTAATTAGTAATGTGAGCGTCTTTTATAATTGTTCGCAAATGATAATTTCCTTGCTTTTTGTTTAATTGACACATTGAATATGATCACCTTCAAAGACAAGGACAAATTTGAACAAGGTTATTTTTCTAATGCATTGAATTATGAATGCGGTTTTGCGTTATTTACCCCTCTGAATTTGGTAACTATCATTAGACCCTTGTTTTCAGTTTCACTTTAGTTTAAAATCAACTCCATTGACGCGTGCTAGAGACCGAGACAGTATCTGTCTTCGAAGACTTAACCAACCACTTGGCAAACAATAGCCATAAATTTCTTCTCTTAATAAACTGCAAGATAAAAAATTTTCTGCTGAATTCCTTCACGATTAATTGATTGTAACGTCTTTAATTTTTTGAATGAAAACAAGTCTTCTATAGGCTAAGGCATTGAAATTAAAACATGCAGTAGTAAATGACTTTAAGTGGTTACACTGCTTTCAATTTGACTCAAAATTTTCGAATCTTTTGATTTTCTAATTGCAGCTGTAATCAAGATAATTCAATATTGGATTGATAACAAGAGACCTTTTTCCGTTTTGGTTGTAAAAGTGTCTTTCTTTTTTAAAAAAAATAAATGAGACGCATAATTTGTTACTGCGTAACCAAAAGCATTTCTTTTTTATATATTTGGTTAAAATTATTGAAAAATCTGTTTGCCCAGTTTTCCATGAAAACCAATGATCCATTTTATAGTTCCATAAACCATTATATGTTGTGCAAAAATTGTAATAGCTAGTCCCTTTCCAATAATGCTTAAAAATTGTTGCCAGAGCACTTACAGACCTTTTTTTAGAAGTCCCTACAGATAACAGGATATCGTTTTTATCTGAAATTCTTTTTTTGCTTCTGTGGGTTATGATAAAGTCGCCATGCTTTGAAACATCATAATGTAAAAAGTACATCTTATGCAAATTCAATTTTTTTAAATTTAAATTTAAAATTAAATTTTTCTGAACAACAGGGAGAAAAGCAACAAGTAGTCTCGTGATTAGGGAAAGGATAAAAAACTTTTTGTTGAATGATCTTATCGACAAAAATTAGTTTACAGTGTTTACAGTGTGTCTTCTTAAACCGCAATTAGTAATGTGAGCGTCTTGCATATTTTTGTAATTGTTTTCAAATGAGGCTTCCCTTGGTCTTTGTTTTGGCTGACACATTGCCAATGATCATCTTGGATAACAGGGACAAATTTGAGCAAAGTACCTTTTCTAATGTAGTGATTTATGAATGCTGCCTCATGTTTCTTACCCCTCTGAATTTGGTAAAAATCATTAGGCCCAAATATTTTCTACTTAAATTCACACCGCAATTGAGCACGTATATTGGTTATGGCCCAAAAGTCATGACCAAATGATTAGAGTATCAATGTTAGTAGTCTCAAGGGTTAAATTCCTGGCCAAAAGATAAAGGGTTGAAATAATCGGCAATCAAAGAGGGGGGTGAAAAACCTTTAATTTTTTAACCCACTATTTTTCACCCCGGAATTATTTCTTGATTTAGTTGGCACAATCTGCCTCCTAAAAACCCTACGGGTTCTGGAAAAAATTAACGAGTTTATTGGATTGGGAAACAGTAAAGAGGCAAGAAATCGGCGGGGTGAAATGACGTAGAGGTTTAAATGTAGCGTGTTAAATTCTCTGAGTTAAATGAATCGGGATGAAGAGAAATGGAATCTATGAGGGGCATTTAAGCATCTTCTAATTTTTAACGCCTTTTTTCCGGGTCGAGGTTTGGCCAAAAAATAATGTAAGATTAGCGGTGAATAGCGGTGAAAAAAAAACTTTTTTCACCGCAATACTTCCGCATCTTTTAGCGTTGAATGCGGTGAATTTTTGCGGTTCTTAGCGGTGAAAAATTTTTTGTCATCGCATTAATCGGAACTCTTACAAAAAAGAAACTGCCGTACACGGGTTCGAACCTCTACCTCCTGCGTGTCACCAACTTTTTTTTTCACCGCATTCTGCTGGTAGCGGTGAAAATTTTTTTTTCACCGCATTCTGCTTGTAGCGCTGAAAAATTTTATTTCACTGCATCCTGCTGGTAGCGGTGAAAAATTTTCTTTCACCGCTTAAGAGGTGAAAAAAACTTTTCTCCGCTTAAAAGTTTTTTTTTTCACCGCATTCATCGCATTGAACGCAAATCTTACACTTTTACTCAAATTCACCGCAAATCTTACATCTTTTAGCGATTTTTAGCGGTGACACCTCGACCCGGGTTCCTTGATTCCAAGTAGTTTCTGTAGAAATTACCCTTGCCAGTGAAAACTTATTATTTAATTATTATTTTCAGCAAATTCCAAATGGAATAAAAAAGGTAGAAAAAACTGACGAATAGAACTGAGAATGAAGTTTATACTGAGAACAGTGAGTGAGTTAGTTTATTTTTTATCACCTGTTTACTTTTTCTGAATAATTTATGAAGCCGTTTCATGTTGTGAATTTTAGAGTTGTTATGTCGTTATGATACAATAGGATTAAATATTTTCTAACAAAAAGGTGCCGATAAAATCTTCAAGATTCAGATCTGAAGCGCCACTTATAGAGATTTCGATTCGTTTTGCGAATTTGATATAGGTCTACTTACACAACTAGATTTGTTTTCCATTAGAAAAGAAACACAAATATTACAGTAAACATTTCCTTTCTTTCACATGGAGTTTGAAATTTGTCCGCCGCGATTGTTCCTCAAAAAATTGGTTTTGGTTTTATCAGTTCTTTATAGTCAGTTTTTATTTTCTATTCAAGCTTCTAATCAATCAAATAATTTAACCCTAATTCAAGGTCACCCGTGCAACGATTCCAACGGTATAATTACTACTACAGCAAAATACGCCCGAGAATGTGATCAGATTTGTTCGGAAACCGAGTCGTGTGAATCGTTTACATGGTCGCGTCTTAACAGTACATGTAAACTGTACTCAACATACCTCGTGAAAGATTGTTACGTAATAAATGATCAAACATTCTGGTTCGTGAAAAACTACCCGACCAATCGCGAGGAGTTTGACGTCTCGGTGACGTTGACGAAAGGGAATCGGTACGGGAACCCTCGGTCTTCGGAACCTCTTGTCAAATCGTGTCTCGCTTTGTCTGGCGGCGAATACAACTTTGACCGTGCAGATGAACATTGTAAAAAAGAGACGGGATATGAAGTGTACTCGCCAAAAAATCTGAACGAACTCCGAGGTATGGTTGAGTGTTCGGGAATCCTTGAGGACTTCTGGACTGGATTTAGGTATGTCGCCCAAGTTGGAAGCAGCAACCAAGGAGTCTCGTTTGCATCTGAGAATTTGATGACTTTTGAGGACGATCCGATGATTGTGCAAGATGTAAACTGGAGAGATTATATACAAAATAATAAAGGGATCTCTTTCCCCTTTTTCCGAGAGCCTAATTAACAAAATAGCGAGAAAAAATGAAATAATGCGGGTTTTAGAGCTTGTATTGAACTACCTATAGCCAAACAAATTGTGGTTACAAAAAATCCACTACAAATAGCGTGTTTAGTGCGTTTCTGATTGTGTAGATGTCAGATAAAATGCTAGGGCAATTTATTGTTATTTTTTACGAAAACGCAATTACTGGACTACAATCGGCAGCCTTATTAACAACGCTAGCCTTTTTAACCTCTTTAACCGTGGGTTGCAGTTCGATTTTTTTGTTCCGACTCGCATTTTAGTGGGGAGGGAGGTACTATATACTCAACTGGGTTTTTTTTGTTCAGTCAATTTTGCCGAGCGATATATTCATCGTACAGAATTATGAGTGGTATCATTAAAAAGCACGTACATCCTAGAATATGGAATTAAAAAGATTTTTTCGATTTTTGTTTTTTTACAGGGAGTTGTCGAGTACTAAATTTTGTGAACATTCAACTGTTTTTGTTCACATTTTCAGTAATTTTTGCTGTAAATTTGGCACAATTTCCGTAACATAATTTAAAATAAATTTAAATTTTCAACGGCAGAGTGTTATTGTTACCGTTAGAGATAGAAGAGCCTTGTTTATTGTTTTTATGAATTTTTTTTGGCTATAATTTTTCGATGAAACTTTCAAAATTCGACCTTTTTTCATCAAAAATTGGCACAAAATATGCTTTATTGGTCCACTTTGTTAAAGTTTGGCAGACGTAGGGACCTATAATCCTTAATATAGACTCCGTAACCTCCAAAGGGCGCTAGTTGAATTTAGGCACCCTGTGGAAGTCTTCTGGAATTAACATTTTTCCGTTTATTTGCATATTTAACACGATAATTATACAAAATGCATCGCTGTTTTTTTAATACTTGAATAATTTCACTTAACAATTGATCTAATTCGCAAACACCTGGGCGGTTGGAATACTTGGGCGGTTGGAATACTTGGGCGGTTGGAATACTTTGGCGGTTTGTTGGGCGCGCGGCGAAAACGGGGATAGGTTCGATTTTATCATGGACTCCTAGAATCAGAAACTTTCAATTTTTAATTTAGTGCTGCTTTCTTTCAAAAAATTTTGCTTTTGTTCTTTTAACGTTAATTATTGACAAAAATTTTTATTCACGGCTCCATAAATGACAACTCCCACTTAAGTAAACATGAGGTTGAATGTAGATAGAGTCTGTTTTCAGGGAACTATAGGGTTTTTATGGCTTTGAGGAATGTATTTGTTTTAAGGAAATTTCTCTGATTTTTTTGAAGTTATCAATTTCTTATATTCTTTTAGTCAATTTTTGCGTATTCTCTCAAAAAATACAGGTCAAAGTTTCTTCCCTGTAGAGTAAAATCAAATTTGATGGAGGATTGTTTTAACGGAAGAATTTCTTGCTTCTGGTACTACGAGTTTTAATACAAAAATTTATGATTGAGCATTTTTTCTGTTATTTTTGTTTCTTTGGTAAATGGTCACAATAGTTAAGAGTCTAACTGAGAAAAGCTTAACAAAAATTAGAATTGAATTTTCTTTTTGTTTTCATTACATATGGTTTTAAGGGCTGCGACACCATTCACTTGCCGAATTTGGTAGAGTTTTTTATTTTTGCCCTCCGTTTTCCAGTTAATTGCAAGACAAACTGTCTAGTCTATTAGTCGAAAGTTTTTCGTTGTCTATCAGTTTTGAAAATATTTGTTTTTTTAGAAAAGACAATAGATTTTTGAGAATTGCCAATCTTATTTCTGTTACCTTGTTAACTTGTAGCTTAGCATCTCTAATGACAGGTCACGTTATTTATCTATTGAAATACAATTTGCTTTTCATAATAGTTTTGTTTTCCTCAAATGGTCTTTTTTGCTTGGTACAAACATATTCGTGATTTTCATAAAATATTCGTGATTTATGCATATTCGCCCCTTTTTTGTAGGTTTTTGTTTTCTTTTCACTGTATTTCAATAATGGGTGTCATTTGATTCAAAATTTTTTCACTTTATTAAAACGCAACCGAAGATTTTCAGTGTTTTTAATGAACAGCTTAATGTTAATTGGCTGGGACATCGTTTTCGTGCAAATTTTTGTGCAATTTTTTTCGTGCAAATTTTTCCTTTTTGCCTGTATTTGTTCTTCTTTTTGCAGTCGTATCACATATCATGGATAGTGAAAGGTCGCAATCGCTCTCTGTGGAGATATAAAAGAATCTCTCAAAGTTCTCATTTGATGCATAATGTTTCTAATCAGTTCTTTTCAAAAAAGCAATGTTTTAATAAATTTTGTCCTTTTGCTCATTTCTTGTCGACTTGTTACCATGTCGCTTTGAGGATACTTTCCATACTTTGTTCTAATAAAGTACAAATTAACTTTCTTAGTATAAGTTTTATCTGATGCCGTCTTGATTTGTTTAATAATGATTTTCAAAAAATGGACATTGAGATTTGGTCGTAATTAATATTTGAAACTATTTGATTTTTATCGCCGTCTTTTCTGCTAGTCTTATTATGGTAGTCACAGGTCTCATAGGCCCTCTAAGGTAGATTGTTTTATTCATTTAATAGTTTGTTGAACGACATGTTGTCGTGCTAAATTTTTTATCTCTTCCTCATTTTGTAGACAATTAAGTGAAAATGTAGACAAGCGGGGTCGGAATTTAATGTGCGAACGCACATTACCGAGCCTCATTGTTTAAAAAAACAAGGAATGTGCTAATATACTACCGACCAAATATCAAAATCCCATTAGTGCATAAAAATAAATAGTCAGATTAAAAATGACTTGCTGGAGCTAAATATATTTCCTCAAAAGTTACTGAACTGAGAAAAAAATTGAAATGCTTTCTTGAATCAAACAAGGCTGGGGTTTAGCTCAGTAAAAATGAACGATTCCTAGTGTTCCGATGCTTGACGTCGTCTCTTTACATTAAATTTGTGTTCAACAAAAATCAAGGTCTTGTTTTGTTCGAGTTGGCTATCTATGATAATTTATTTATGAGTTATGTCACTTTCCTAAGGCAAGAGAAGGCAGCTGATTGGTTCATTGTTTAAAAATTTTTGAATTACTTACCAATAGTCGTTTTCGAAATTCTATGGCCCGAGCCATTAAAATAAATTTCACGCTGACTGTTGTTCTAATGTCAACTCTAAAACTGTTTTCTAGCGAGAAACAACTTAAAAAATTTTCATTCCTGTCTGGACTCTTAAAAAAGTAATAAGCCCTATTTGTATATGTAATGTTATCAAGACTGTTATTTTCTACTTGGGGAAAGGAATCGGTTC
>NW_027452698.1:50000-98923 GCF_964194025.1 Convolutriloba macropyga | reverse complement strand
GAACTGGACGCTGTTTAGTTCAATCGCTGCTTTTGTTGACATTTTGAGGGATAATCCATTGGAAGCGCTCTACCAGGTGCAAAATTCGAGTACTCTTCTTATCATTTCCCCCTCTTCATGTGAAATATCCACCAGACGCATTACTTGATTACAATCCAGTTAGTTATTTGACCTCCGGCGTTGTAACCCAACCCTAACGCTGTAACGTTGCTCCTATTCTTGGCTGTAAAGCGTTTGATCATTCGGGTGTTAATTTAGTTGTATGGCAAAAATGTTATTTCATTAAAAATGATACATTTCATTAAAAATTTTTCCTAACGATTGACATCTATGTGTTACCAGCTTTTTTGATATCATAGAAAAAATGTGAACTATTATTTGTTCGTTTTTACTTCTTACTGTAGAGTCTTTCTTTAATCGTGCATTTAATTGGTTTTTATCACTCAACTTTGGATCAATTTAAGTTTACCATTATTAACAACTAGAATTTATTGTTATGTGCCGCAGAAAATAGTTTTCAATCTGCCTGGTTCAAAAGCCTACATCAATGTCCAACAAAGTGTTTATTGTAACAAAATATCTCTGGTTGAAAAAACGAGCATGATTTTCAGTAAAAAGCTCAGAACAATTAATATTAACTGTTCCAACATTTTGGAGGAATATCTATGCGGGACTTGGAGGAACATTGGAGGAATATCTAAGCGGGACTTACTTTTTTCTTCAGTCAAATTTTTTACTTTTTGTTTATGCATCGTTGAGAAAAAGAAAAACAACTTTTTGCAGCCCACAGGATCTAGTTTTTTAAAATAAATATAGCAGAAATTTCGAACTCTTCAATATTTCGAAGAGAAAGTTGAAAAAGGAAAAGTCAGCGCAAACGGAAATATTTATAGTAATAGCAAAAAACCCTTTAATCTTTTCTAGGACCAATTAGAAACAAAGAGATAATGCTCTCTCAAGCTCACAGGATTCACTCTTTTAACTTACTAAGTTCTTATCCCTCTCTATACAGATCACGACCTCTCAGACATCAAGGAACACCCTCTTTATTTATTACAAGTTCTAACACACCAAGGCCAGATCTAGATCAACATGCTAAGCGCTCTTGGGGAAAAACCCCGAGGCAACTCGTACTTATCCTACTATACCTATAAAATTAGACTCAACGTTTTTATTACCCCAACCGTCCTATTGGGAGATAATAAGATCGGGGAACTACTACACAATTGGGCTAAGAAGAGAACAGCAAAATGCCATAGTATTACTCCAGATGTAAAACATCGGGCGCAAAATCCTCTCAAACAATTGAAAATAACAAGAAGAAACCGTAATCTAACAATACAAGCTCAATTTTAATCTCTAGTAGCAGCTCTGCCTAATGTTTGTGTAAAAATGAATCCCCCAACGTTTATTTGTCAACAAATAGACTCAATATTTGATTCCTGCGCCGGAACTACAGCAGGGTACTTTGTGTTCTCCAATCCTCACTCATACACATGTCCACTCCAAACCTTAAAAATTTTCTCAATGAATTATTCTCTTCACTCTGACTGCCCTACACAGCATAGTACAAACAGCCAGTATTACAAATTTAATAAAATCTGCAAATCAGATTTTAAAACCACTGATTTCCGGATCCTACCAGCCCAAATGTCCATTCACACAAGAATTAGAAGTCTCTCCCCCACTGAAATTGAGGACTGACAAGAATTTGATGGGTTTGGACTTTGAGACTCAGTTAATACAGTTCGAGTTTTTGTATGATCCAAGCCGGCAATCTATTGTAGACGCTCGACAAGACAAGGCAGAATCAGGTTTGACCGCTGGAATGCTTCTGAATTTTCAACACGGGTGTCTGGTATATATATAAACACCCCGACCAAAATTAGACTCCAAACACTGGGGAAATTCCTTGGGCAGGCTGTCCATGAAACAGTCCTAGCTATGAATGTCAAGTCTACCATATAATATAGGGTCACTCCAGACAGAGTTCTTCAATCAGGGTACTATTTCCACAAACGTTACGTTGACCACAAGCTCAAATGATTAAACCTCAAAACCGATATGTTCTCGAAAATCTCACAAACCGAAAATTGGTCATCAACACAAAGCTCATTTGTAAACTATTTGTTTTCGAGACTACCTCTATCAAGAACCAGCTTTGTCCCGATCCGGAGTAAAAATTTTTCCACAAATATTATGGGGATAAACCATACTAAGCTACCCAATATCCAGATTTCTCTTATCCAAAATTAAGACGGTTTTGACTTCGATACATACCAACACTCTAAACAGTTTCGCTATCCGCACCCAACTAATGCATCCAAATAAACCATCTTGATTGTCTCCTTACACAACAGCACACATCCGGAATGGTTACATTAAACTACAAGACTCAATTTTTTGCAAAACAGAAGAAATTTAATTTTTCCAGGAATCAAAATCCGTTTGGCGTATTTCATCCCGATGTGCAAATTGACGTTAACCTTGACTATCCATTCAGTGGAGAAATTTTATATATGGATCACATACATGGATGACCTTGTGGGAATTACACTTAAATTTTAATATGCTTAGCTCACCATAGCTACGTAGGGCGCTAACCAGAAGGTAGGCTGATTTTATCCTGTCAGACAAAATGTACTATTAAAAGATGACTCGAAACCTCTGTGCGCCCCCGCCACAGATACACAGACTAACATATTCCAACCAACTGGGATTAAATTCCCAGTACAACGCAGTGCACGACAACTGGAAACCGATAACCGATAAAAATAGGACATTTTTGGCCAGAGAAACTTCTAACTGGCACCCTTAATGCTTCCACAGATGAATTGATGTGAATCACTCAACGTCGACAAACGTCACTCACTTCATTTGACATGGATCCACATCCAACAGATTTTCATCCGCAATATAGAACGGGAACAAAACTCATATCCCCGGATGGATGCAGCAGAAGAAACTCCTTTTTGTCTTTTTTCTACCAATCAAAGACTGAGACGACCCTGTTCTCTTATAAACAGAGCATGCTAAACCGTTTTAAACAGTCTTTAGATATTCTACAAAATAAGTATTACATATATTTCACCATTATAGTTGAAATTCTTTTTCAGTGTTTTCCAGATTCGGTTAGTCAGTTAGGTTTGGGTATTTCTATTTTGCGCGCGAATATTAAATGATTTTTTTTTAATATTCGGGTGTATAATTGTGATAAAAATCCGATAAGGTACTAGTAAAATAGACACGGCACTAGAAATAGCAATGAAAAAACTGTAATCAGTTAAAAGCTTTTGAAGTAAGAGTAAATGTAAGCATATGAGGTCATCCTTGTTTCTGTCAGTTTATTTGGAAGCTCAGAAATTAAAGATTTCTGATGTTACGAAATAGACCATATTGTCAGTTTTTAGTGGACCTTTTGATATTTTAATTCATCCAAACCGCCTTGTGGGGAACTATGTACTCAAATGGATTTTTTTTGTTCAGTCAATTTTGGTCGAGCGGTATTTATTCATCGTAGAGAAACAGAAGTAGTATCATTAAAAAGCTCGTCAAATATTATGGGGATAAAACATACTAAGCTACCCAGTATCCAGATTTATCTTATCCTAAATTGAGAAGGGTTTGACTTCGATACAGACCAACCCTCTAAACAGTTTCGTTATCAACACCCAACTAATGCATCCAAATAAATCATCTTGATTGTCTCCTTACACAACAGCACACATCCGGAATGGTTACATTAAACTACAAGACTCATTTTTGCAAAAGAGAAAAATATCAATTTTTCCAGAAATCAAAATCCGTTTGGCGTAATTCATCCCGATGTGCAAATCGACGCTAAACTCGACTATCCATTCAGTGGAGAATTTTTATATATGGATCACATATATGGATGACCTTGTGGGAATTACACTTAAATTTTAATATAAGTGCGTAGCTCACCTAAGCTAAGTAAGGCGCTAACCAGAAGGTAGGCTGTTTAATTCTGTGAGGCAAATTGTACTATTAAAAAGATGACTGTAAACCTCTGTGCGCCACCGCCACAGATACACAGACTGCCAAATTCAAGCCAACTGGGATTGAATTCCCAGTACAACGCAGTGCACGACAACTGGAAACCGATAACCCACAAAAATAGGACATTTCTGGCCAGAGAAATTTCTAACTGGCACCCTTAATGCTTCTACAGATGAAATGATGTGAATCACTCAACGTCGACAAACGTCACTCACTTCATTTGACATGGATCCACATCCAACAGATTTTCATCCGCAATATAGAACCGGAACAAAACTCATATCACCGGATGGATGCAGCAGAAAAATTCCTTTTTGGCTTTTCTCCACCAATCAAAGACTGAGAAGACTCTGTTCTTTTATAAACAGAGCATGCTAAACCATTTTACTCAGTCTTTAGATATTCTTTAAAATAAGTATTACATATATTTCACCATTATAGTTGAAATTCTTTTTCAGTGTTTTCCAGATTCGGTTAGTCAGTTAAGTTTAGGTACTTCTATTTTGGGTGCGAATATCGAATTATTTTTTTTTAAATTTTTGGATGTATAATTGAGATAAAAACCCGATAAGGTACAAGTAAAATAGACACGGCACTAGAAATAGCCATGAAAAAACTGTAATCAGTTAAAAGTTTTTGAAGTAAGAGTAAATGTAAGCATATGAGGTCATCCTTGTTTCTGTCAGTTTATTTGGAAGCTCACAAATTAAAGATTTCTGATGTTACGAAATAGACCATATTGTCAGTTTTTAGTGGACCTTTTGATATTTTAATTCATCCAAACCGCCTTGTGGGGAACTATGTACTCAAATGGATTTTTTTTGTTCAGTCAATTTTGGTTGAGCGGTATTTATTCATCGTAGAGAAACAGAAGTAGTATCATTAAAAAGCTCGTCAAATATTATGGGGATAAACCATACTAAGCTACCCAGTATCCAGATTTATCTTATCCTAAATTGAGAAGGGTTTGACTTCGATACAGACCAACCCTCTAAACAGTTTCGTTATCAACACCCAACTAATGCATCCAAATAAATCATCTTGATTGTCTCCTTACACAACAGCACACATCCGGAATGGTTACATTAAACTACAAGACTCAATTTTTTGCAAAAGAGAAAAATATTAATTTTTCCAGAAATCAAAATCCGTTTGGCGTAATTCATCCCGATGTGCAAATCGACGTTAACCTTGACTATCCATTCAGTGGAGAATTTTTATATATGGATCACATATATGGATGACCTTGTGGGAATTACACTTAAATTTTAATATAAGTGCGTAGCTCACCTAAGCTAAGTAGGGCGCTAACCAGAAGGTAGGCTGTTTAATTCTGTGAGACAAATTGTACTATTAAAAAGATGACTGTAAACCTCTGTGCGCCACCGCCACGGATACACAGACTACCATATTCAAGCCAACTGGGATTGAATTCCCAGTACAACGCAGTGCACGACAACTGGAAACCGATAACCCACAAAAATAGGACATTTCTGGCCAGAGAAATTTCTAACTGGCACCCTTAATGCTTCTACAGATGAATTGATGTGAATCACTCAACGTCGACAAACGTCACTCACTTCATTTGACATGGATCCACATCCAACAGATTTTCATCCGCAATATAGAACCGGAACAAAACTCATATCACCGGATGGATGCAGCAGAAAAATTCCTTTTTGTCTTTTCTCCACCAATCAAAGACTGAGAAGACTCTGTTCTCTTATAAACAGAGCATGCTAAACCATTTTACTCAGTCTTTAGATATTCTTTAAAATAAGTATTACATATTTTTCACCATTATAGTTGAAATTCTTTTTCAGTGTTTTCCAGATTCGGTTAGTCAGTTAAGTTTAGGTACTTCTATTTTGGGTGCGAATATCGAATGATTTTTTTTAAATTTTTGGATGTATAATTGAAATAAAAATCCGATAAGGGACAAGTAAAATAGACACGGCACTAGAAATAGCAATGACAAAACTGTAATCAGTTAAAAGTTTTTGAAGTAAGAGTAAATGTAAGCATATGAGGTCATCCTTGTTTCTGTCAGTTTATTTGGAAGCTCAGAAATTAAAGATTTCTGATGTTACGAAATAGACCGTATTGTCAGTTTTTAGTGGACCTTTTGATCTTTTAATTCGTCCGACCTGCCTTGTGGGGAACTATGTACTCAAATGGATTTTTTTGTTCAGTCAATTTTGGCCGAGCGGTACGTATTCATCGTTGAGAAACAGAAGTAGTATCATTAAAAAGCTCGTCAAAAGTAGAAATCAAAATTAAAAAGAGTTTTCTGAGATTCATTTTTTGGAGGAGTCGTCAAGGGTTTTAGTTTCGTGTGAACACGTGATATTTGGCATGATTTTGTTCACTTTTAGCGTAATTTTTGTTCAGATTAGTAAACTTTCTATGAAAATATTGATTCCAAAATAACATTTAACTCTATAAAATGAAAAAAAAATTGTGTTAACAATGGAGGAAAAGTGGTTAAAAAGCTAGTTTTGGTCTTATAAGGCAGTTTACTATAATAAAAATTGAGAGCTCTTTTTTTACAAAATTTTGCATAGTTTCTTTTTGTTTTTTAAAAGTCACTCAGAGACTGGTCACTTTTCGCACCAAAAATCCATTAATGACAATTTTCCATTGCAGACAACTGATGCCCATTGTAACAGAAGTTTGTTTTCAATTTCGTTCATGTATCTTTTGGCTTTGAGTTTGGCTTTCATTTTGACTCTGAGTTTTCGTAATTTTTCTTGTTTGTGAGATCTCACTAAATTTTTGCTGTCCAATGGCGTAGAATTTTTCTCTAAAAGTGTATTAGGTTTTCTAATCATCTTTTAATTATCGTATATAGACCTATATAGAGATTGGAGGGGACAGATAATGGCTGTTATGATTCTGAAAACACTTTTTCGAAAAAAATTTTGATCATTAACCGGTCTTTAGTTTTTTCATAAACTGTAATTTTTGCCATTCTACTGAAGCCACTAAAATTTGGTTAGCATTTTTATCCTATAACTATTGGTTTTATGATTTTGATGCCAAGCGTTTCAAAAAATTTCTTTAAAATCGTTGGATGTTTTTTTCGTAATTTTGGTTCTTTTTGAAATCTTACCTCACTATCTCTATACAGATAGTTCCAACTGACTAAAAAAAGACGTTCAAAAGATCATTGAGTGAGTTTTCAGAGAAAAGTTTTTTGTTTAAATGACTTTGGCACTTTTCTAATGAGATTTTGGTTTTTGCCTGTTTTTGTTGTTGTTTTCATAGCCGCAAGACTTATTGTGATTTCTTTTTGACGATTTATGAATGACAAACATCCTTATCCACCCATCAATGCTTTACTTAGCGTATACACTGACTTTCCTAGGGCGCTGATACTGCGGGTTTTTGCAAAAATTTCGTGGTTTTAATATATCTTTTTTTTCAGTTTTGTCGATTTTTTTGAAGTCTTATCGTTAGAAAAAAATATTACATCGCTGTTGAAAAATATTTGAAAATAGAAAAGTTTATACTGAAATGTCGTTTTTTAATGGCTAGGACACTTTTTTCGTTCAACTTTTTTTTCAATTTGGTGTTTTGGCCTGTTTTTTTATTCTTAATATAGCCCTAAAATGCTATGAGGTCTCATAAGTTTCTAATTGAGGACTGAAAGAATGATTTTTACTAAATGCAGCCGGTTTTATGGAGACTTTATGATATTATTCTTGTTCAATTTTTTTTTCGTCAACTTGTAGCTTATTCTCATCATTGAGAGGTCCCATGAAAATCCTTGTAAATTAAAAATTAACGTTTCCAACGTAATTGACGCATTTAACGCAAATTGTTTTATTTTCTTCAGTTTTTTTGCATCTTTAGTTTGTTTCAATGGCTTAGACTAACCAAATACAGGTCCTATTGGTGTCGTAATGACTTTATTAATTTTATCAGGAACTATTTTGTTAAAAGCTAATGATTTTAAAGACGTTTGAAAATATTTGGTATAAAAAATTCTAATTGTTTTTCGAATTCAGCTTCATTTCTTCTTTTTGTCCACTTGTTACCTAGTCTCATTAAGGAAAAGTCCCATCTGCTGTGTGGTTTAGAAAAACCAAATTGTTTTTTTTTAGGTTTTATCCGATGGCATTTTGACGTTGTTACTAGGTGCTTTTAAATTTAGATATTTTTGCCGTGAAGTTTTTGTTATTGCTTATTTTGTTGTTTGTTTTCTTCTCGTAGTCTTTTTATTGACAGATCTTGTGAGCGCTGTAATGTGGCACTGCATTATGTAATTCAGTTAGTAATCTGATTGTGTAACGATTTTTTAAACTCAAACATCTATTTTTGGTTATCTCTTCATTTAGTTGACAATTAAGTCAAAAATGTAGATTATCTTGGGGCGGAACTTTATGTGCAAACGCTCTTTAACGAGCATCCCTGTTTATTTCAAAAGTTATCTCCAGTTTTTCGTGAGTGATCATCGATCTTTACCATCGGTAAGTACGGTCCATGAAATTTCACTTTTAATTGTCATATAGGCAACTTCTTCATAGAACTTCTTCAAGGGAAACTTTACATAGGGAGTTCTTCTAAAGCCTGACATTGAATCTCACCAACAAAATTGGACTAATCTAAACGGAGTAGACGCGATCGCTGTTTCATTAAACAAACTTTGAATAACTTTGAAACTGTCTGTGCTAGCTAATTTTTTAAAACTGTTTTCAATTGTTTCCAAACAATTTGGCTGTAGGAGTTAATAACTGCGTCTTGTTATCATTTGTGCGGAACTTTGAGTTGTTGTTATGATTCGAATTTTATAGCTGCGCCAACAATTCCGCTATATTTGTCATATTTTTTAAGCGACTTTTGTGGGAAGCATTAGAAATATTCATAAATTAATACTTTATAATTTCAACTTATCTTACTAGTTTTTGCAAGCGATTGCAATCCATTTTCTTTTTCGATCAATTGCCTTCCCTTTTCTTTTTACGCAACAAATTTAATAAGACAAAATCAACCCAGAAATTCCCAAAGAACTACTGGAAAAATTGAAAGCTGCCCTAAATACTTCCAATAATTTCCCCAGTTGTGAAAAAGAAATTAAAGTTTTCACTCGCTTTGCAATTGAGACACCATGCTATGCATCATCAATTTTTACGGTCTTGTTTATTTGCTTAGTGATGTGAATAGATTTTACGCAATGTGATCGAATTTCTTTCCATTGTTTTTCAGACAAGAATTCACATCGGACATTAAACTCGTATGTCAATAAAAATATTGACATATGATGATTTGGTAATTTGACACAATGGCATATTCGCTTACAATAAATTTTTAATAACTAGCTTAATAAAATTGCTTTTTTGACGCCTTTAATCCTGTTTGAATAGTATTCGAAATTATGTAATCCAAAATTTATGCAACCACGGTGGCAGAGTTTTCTCTAATATTTTGTTTCCTGGCGTCATAAAGTCAGCTTAGCGATAACTTTTAGTAGCAGATTATCTCTGCTAAATTTTACAAATATACGACGTACTATCATTTGAATTACATGTTGTTTTGGTCAATTTTCACTCTTCATCACTCTTTTTCTGCTTTTGATATGAGAGTTAATGACCCGAGTTCACACTTTAAATAGCATTCTTCAAAGAGATTTGGTTGTTAGAACTTAACGCATCAGTATTGTGGCTTGGATGCTGTGCACTTCAAAGAAATTGCTGCAGCGTAATTAATTATTATCCACAATTTTGACCATAAAGCTTCAGTTTACTTGTTGGTCGCGATTTTTTGGAATACCGAGTTTTACATGTTATATGCGTGTTACATTACCCCCTTCAACTAAACGCATTAAGTTCACTAAATCAGACTGTAAAATCAGAGTCTGCATCAGTTCAGACTGCAATCGAGTCCGAATTAGACAAATTCAGTGCCGAATGTTACATTAATCTGGCTACCGTCCGTCATTCAGAATCAGTAATAATAATAATAAAAACCTGTCTGCAAATGTTTCCAAATTCGATACCTAATTGCTCTTCTGTGATTCGTACGAGCTGCTTTGCGTTTTGACTTGACCACCCTATGTCCTAATGTCGACACAGATCTGTTCATTGTTTACAAAATCTTCCTTTTAATCGTATCCGCTTGCAGTGAATACCGTTCTACAGTTAAGAATACCGAACAAAAAAGGTTAAACCTTTCCGGATCTGACCGTTTGTGAACTTTTCTGAAAATGAATTGACTATTTTGAGAGCTTTTTAGGATATGACAGTTTTTGAGCTTTTTGGAGCGTTTTTGCAGAGGTCCCAGGTCCAAATTCAAAATCCACAGGTCCAGATCCAAAACCCCTAGGTCCAGATCCAAAATCCCCAGGTCCAGATCCAAAATCAACAGGTCGAGATCCAAAATCCCCAGGTCCAGATCAAAAATCCCCAGGTCCAGATCAAAAATCCACAGGTCCAGATCCAAAACCCCCAGATCCAGGTCCAAAATCCCCAGGTCCAGATCCAAAATCCACAGGCCCAGATCCAAAATCCCCAGGTCCAGATCCAAAATCGCCAGGTCCAGATCCAAAATCCCCAGGTCCAGATCCAAAATCCACAGGTCCAGATTTAAAATCCCCGTTTTTGCAGGACCCAGTCCAGTGATCACACCATAAAAATTGTATACAGGAAAACATAAAGATGAAGAGATTTTCAATGTTTTTAAACCGAAAACGTAACTTTGTAGTTAATTAAAAGCATCGCTCTAGAAGTCTGAAATATCAGGTACGAACCAGCACTCTCTTTCGGGGTTAAGACTTGGTATCTTTAGTTCTTTAATTGCCATTCTGGCGTATTCAATCCATAAATTTGCGTGAACTTCAATGAGTGAGAAAGAAAAGATTTCAACAAAGAATCTCAGCGCTTTTAAACTGAAACCGAAAATTTTGCGCGTCAATTGAATTGGGAGATATGAAGAAAAAGAGCTCATGGAAATTTTTTAATATAAAACAAAATTTTCTATTATTCATATGCAATAGGGTATTGTTGAGTTTCCGGATTTGATTTTTGTAATTCTTTCTGTAATTTTACCCATGAATAACAATGAGTCAATACAAAATTTGAACCGATTTGACTGTGAGAGCTCTCTAGTTTTTTATCGGTATAATCATGTTTGACCGATTTTTAAATGTAGGGAATAATTGTTTGTGGCCACCCAATCTAAACAATTTTTTTTTCAATAATACTTTGAGAAGGCCGGTTTCATTGGTTTTTAATCTAAGAAAAGGAATGAATATTCAAGCTGTTGAACGTATTGCATAATAATTACCTTTTTTTCTCTCAAAAATTAAAAATACTCTCGTTTAGAAAAACCAAAGAAGAACAAAAAAAGCATTGAAGTGTAGTTTGAACTCTTTTGGTCGCTGTTTTCACTGTTTGTAAACAAAAGGGTAAGCTGTTTCTTTGCAATCAAAAACTTTGTTCTAACAATTTTTTGACAAATGTTTATGCAAAAATATTTAAGAGACAGCCAATTCTTAGATATACTAAAAAACTGTTGTTTCTTAAAGTCAATGGCTGCAAGTTGTCATTGCCCACGCTAGATTTTTTTATTTAAAATTGATCATATTTTTAAACAAAAATTTGACGAATCAAGGCACTCTAACTCAAAAACAGCTCTCAGACAACACTGTCGGTTTTTTCCATTCGTTCAATAATGGGTGGAAAAATGATAATAATAAACTTTATCAGCTCTGCCTGTCAGCAATTTTAGAGGCAAAATATTCAAGATTTTCAGTTGTATAAATGTTTTTTTTTTCAAAAAGCTTAAAGAATTAGCAAAAAACAGTATTTTTCCTCTCTCTATCTCTCTCTATCGCTATCTCTCTCTCTCTCTGTCTCTCTCTCTCTCTGTGTGTCTTCTATCTGTCTCTTTTTCTCTCTGTCCCGCACTTCAGCCAATGCCACTACTATTAAAATACATGCGTCTTTAATAAGACATAACCCAGCAAAAACTCTAAAGTGGCGCGAAGTTTTCTCATTGCTTCATTTACATTGTCTGCTACTATTTTGTAATTCTACAAAAAAATAACCACGAAAATCATTTAATCTTTTATTATCAAAACAAAAAAACAAATGAATATTACTGACGCAAAAACCATACATTTTAATAAAACCAGTTACGTAGGTTGGCTGAAAACTCTTCGACAAGATAAGTTCAAGTTATCACAGATAAAGGATTTTTCGGAACTATACAGAAACAATTAGGACTATAACTTTGAGATAAAACGTACAGACGTTTTGAACTGACGCAAAATATTTTGTTCTATGTTGTGCTTGTTTTCGAAAATTGCCACTTAGATGCTCCTAAAATTGATTTTTTTCTCTCTGAAAAAACCATGGCGCTAACATTTTGGGAAAAATCAAAATGAAACTTTAATTTTGCACGAAATGTCTCATTTTCTCCTTCCGTCACCCAATTTTGAGTCAAAAATCTCCAGCTATCAAAAATTAAAAACGAACAAAAAATGAGATCGTTAATGAAAACCATTTTCATGCAAAAGATTCCAGTCTTCACTCTTTTTTTCAAAGTTTGATTGCGTGAACTTCTATGAGTGAGAAAGAAGAGATTTCAGCAAAGAATCTCAGTGCTTTTGATCTGAAACCAAAATTTTTGCGCTTCAATGGAATTCGGAGATATGAAGAATGAGAGCTCTTGGAAATATTTTAATATAAAACAAAACTTGTTCAGAATCTTAGGATTTCTTTTGCTTTAGCGTCCTTACAAAATGACAACAAACGGAAAAAAGAAAATTTTTGATGAGGATCTTTTGGTTATATAACTCATTATCGTAGAATTTGTGGCTTGATTTCATTTTCAACTTAACTTTTCACCCCTCTTTCAATTTCTGTTCATGAGTTATATGGAAAATAATGTTCTAGCCACCGATTCATAAAAAGCATCTCGTTTGAAATAAACAAACTGATGATTAAACACCTGGTCTTTAGATGTATGTTGCAGTTTTCTATGGTCTCATTTTCACCTACTGCTTTGATTGGCTGACCAGTTTTGTTTATTAAAATGTGTTTCTATTATTCATATGCAATAGAGTATTGTTGAGTTTCCAGATTTGGTTTTTGTAAATCTTTCTGTAAATTTACCCATAAAAAACCATAATGAGTTGATACAAATTTTGAGAGCTCTCTAGTTTTCTATCGGTATAATCATGTTTGACCGATTTTTAAATGTAGGGAATAATTGTTTGTGGCCACCCAATCTAAACAATTTTTTTTTCAATAATACTTTGAAAAGGCCGGTTTCATTGGTTTCTAATCTAAGAAAAGGAATGAATATTCAAGCTGTTGAACGTATTGCATAATAATTACCTTTTTTTCTCTCAAAAATTAAAAATACTCTCGTTTAGAAAAACCAAAGAAGAACAAAAAAAGCATTCAAGTGTAGTTTGAACTGTTTTGGTCGCTGTTTTCACTGTTTGTAAACAAAAGGGTAAGCTGTTACTTTGCAATCAAAAACTTTGTTCTAACAATTTTTTGACAAATGTTTATGCAAAAATATTTCAGAGACAGCCAGTTCTTAGATATACTAAAAAACTGTTGTTTCTTAAAGTCAATGGCTGCAAGTTGTCATTGCCCACGCTAGATTTTTTTATTTAAAATTGATCATATTTTTAAACAAAAATTTGACGAATGAAGGCACTCTTACTCAAAAACAGCTCTCAGACAACACTGTCGGTTTTTTCCATTCGTTCAATAATGGGTGGAAAAATGACAATAATAAACTTTATCAGCTCTGCCTGTCAGCAATTTTAGAGGCAAAATATTCAAGATTTTCAGTTGTATAAATGTTTTTTTTTCAAAAAGCTTAAAGAATTAGCAAAAAACAGTATTTTTCCTCTCTCTATCTCTCTCTATCGCTATCTCTCTCTCTCTGTCTCTCTCTCTCTGTGTGTGTGTGTGTGTGTGTGTGTGTGTGTGTGTGTGTGTCTTCTATCTGTCTCTTTTTCTCTCTGTCCCGCACTTCAGCCAATGCCACTACTATTAAAATCAATGGGTCTTTAATAAGACATAACCCAGCAAAAACTCTAAAGTGGCGCGAAGTTTTCTCATCGCTTCATTTACATTGTCTGCTACTATTTTGTAATTCTACAAAAAAATTACCACGAAATCATTTAATCTTTTATTATCAAAACAAAAAACAAATGAATATTACTGACGCAAAAACCATACATTTTAATGAAACCAGTTACGTAGGTTGGCTGAAAACTCTTCGACAAGATAAGTTCAAGTTATCACAAATAAAGGATTTTTCGGAACTATACAGAAACAATTAGGACTATAACTTTTGAGATAAAACGTACAGACTTTTTGAACTGACGCAAAATATTTTGTTCTATGTTGTGCTTGTTTTCGAAAATTGCCACTTAGATGCTCCTAAAATTGATTTTTTTCTCTCTGAAAAAACCATGGCGCTAACATTTTGGGAAAAATCAAAATGAAACTTTAATTTTGCACGAAATGTCTCATTTCCTCCTCCCGTCTCCCAATTTTGAGTCAAAAATCTCCAGCTATCAAAAATTAAAAACGAACAAAAAATGAGATCGTTAATGAAAACCATTTTCATGCAAAAGATTCCAGTCTTCACTCTTTTTTGATTGCGTGAACTTCTATGAGTGAGAAAGAAGAGATTTCAGCAAAGAATCTCAGTGCTTTTGATCTGAAACCAAAATTTTTGCGCTTCAATGGAATTGGGAGATATGAAGAATGAGAGCTCTTGGAAATATTTTAATATAAAACAAAATTTGTTCAGAATCTTAGGATTTTTTTGCTTTAGCGTCCTTACAAAATGACAACAAACGGAAAAAAGAAAATTTTTGATGAGGATCTTTTGGTTATATAACTCATTATCGTAGAATTTGTGGCTTGATTTCATTTTCATTTTAACTTTTCACCCCTCTTTCAATTTCTGTTCATGAGTTATATGGAAAATAATGTTCTAGCCACCGATTCATAAAAGGCACCTCGTTTGAAATAAACAAACTGATGATTAAACACCTGGTCTTTAGATGTATGTTGCAATTTTCTATGGTCTCATTTTCACCTACTGCTTTGATTGGCTGACCAGTTTTGTTTATTGAAATGTGTTTCTATTATTCATATGCAATAGAGTATTGTTGAGTTTCCAGATTTGGTTTTTGTAAATCTTTCTGTAAATTTACCCATAAAAAACCATAATGAGTTGATACAAATTTTGAACCGATTAGATTTTTTACTGCAATGCTGTGGGGTGCTAATAAACATACATGAGTATTCCAGTTTATTATGCCCGATTGATTATACAACATTTGCGCAATCCCTTTCATTTTCTTTGTTTTAATTACTTTTTTTCAAATTGGAGTTTGAAATAAACGCCGATTGCAATAGAGTTCAGGAATATATATCACAATTCAAGAACCGCCTTCAGCATCAAAACAAAACTTTGTTAAATGTTGAACTTTTTTGATAAATTGATATCTTGACCTGGAATAATAATTGATCAATGTACTGATAATAAAAAAGAGTAGAAAGAGGGAAGCCGCTGATTGCGATTTCATTATTTCAGATGGATAAAAATATTGGAGAAAAATGGGACGCTCATCAGATTTCAAAAATCAAGCAGGGGCAACTAAGACTCTAAAACTATAATTGAGAGCAATTAAAATGTTCAAATTGATTCTTAATTACCAATTGTATGGGCTGTTCAGGTGCCTAAAAAGTGTACTGATACATCTATTTCGCTATAGCAATGGAAATGGACGCCCCAGTTAAAATAGGACGGTTATCTTGCAAGATCTTGCAAGATTCTTGCAAGAATCTTGCAAGATTACGTATCATCTTGCAAGATCTTGCATGATTCTTGTATGATCTTGCAAGATAACCGTCTGATTTGCAAGAGTCTTGCAAGATAACCGTCTATCTTGTAAGACTCTTGCAAGATAACCATCTTGCAAGAAGCGCCGGAAACGTGCCTTAGCTGCTGCATGGGCCTCTTTGGCTTCTTTGAAGATTAGAGAATTGGATTCGACCTATTCTCTAACCGTCAAAGAAAAGAATAGAGACCCTAATATTGCTAAGGCTAAAACGTATAAATAGGAACATCATCAAAATGCGCAGAAGGGGTCACAGAAAGGGCAGGGGGTTTTTTGCGCTGCAGCAGGGGTCACAGAAAGGGCAGGGGGTTTGTGTGCTACAAAAGAAAGCAAACAAATATAAATAAGAACATCAGCAAAACACAACCACATGAGAGGGGGCATAGAAAAGGGCGGGGGTGAAGCACGAAACAAAAGGAGCGAAAGAGAGAAGAGTGGGGGCTGAACACACAAACAAAAGAAAAGCACATCGCCATAGGCGAAAGGGGATGGGAAGAAAACAGCAAGGGGCAAAAACAGCAAAGCGGCGAGCGAGCGAACAAGCGGCGGCGAGCGAACAAGCAAAACCGAGCAAACAACGACGAGCGAACGAGAACGAGCTGACGGAACCAAAATCGCCAGGTCCAGATCCAAATTCTCCAGGTCCAGATCCGAAATCCACAGGTCCAGATTTAAAATCCCCGTTTTTGCAGGACCCAGTCCAGTGATCACAACAAAA
The DNA here is from genome assembly GCF_964194025.1 of Convolutriloba macropyga. Taxonomy (NCBI): domain Eukaryota; kingdom Metazoa; phylum Xenacoelomorpha; order Acoela; family Convolutidae; genus Convolutriloba; species Convolutriloba macropyga. Next base: position 82,304 of record NW_027452698.1, on the reverse strand, counting down.
AACTGGTATACAGGAAAACATAAAGATGAAGAGATTTTCAATGTTTTTAAACCGAAAACACAATTTTGTAGTTAATTAAAAGCATTGCTCTAGAAGTCTGAAATGTCAGGTACGAACCAGCACTCTCTTCCGGGGTTAAGACTTGGTATCTCTAGTTCTTTAATTGCCATTCTGGCGTATTCAATCTATAAATTTGCGTGAACTTCATTGAGTGGGAAAGAAAAGATTTCAACAAAGAATCTCAGCGCTTTTAAACTGAAACCGAAAATTTTGCGCATCAGTTGAATTGGGAGATATGAAAAAAAAGAGGTCATGGAAATTTTTTAATATAAAACAAAATTTTCTATTATTCATATGCAATAGGGTATTCTTGAGTTTCCGGATTTGATTTTTGTTATTCTTTCTGTAATTTTACCCATGAATAACAATCAGTCAATACAAAATTTGAACCGATTGGACTGTGAGAGCTCTCTAGTTTTTTATCGGTATAATCATGTTTGCCCGATTTTTATATGTAGGGAATAATTGTTTGTGGCCACCCAATCTAACCAATTTTTTATTTCAATAATGCTTTGAAAAAGCCGGTTTTATTGGTTTTTAATCTAAGAAAAGGAATGAAAATTCAAGTTGTTGAACGCATTGCATAATAATTACGTTTTTTTCTCTCAAAAATTAAAGATATTCTCGTTCAGAAAAGCCAAAGAAGAACGAAAAAAGCACTGAAGTGTAGTTTGAACTCTTTTCGTCGCTGTTTTCACTGTTTGTAAATAAAAAAAGGGTAAGCTGTTTCTTTGCAATCAAAAACTTTGTTCTAAAAATTTTTTGACAAATGTTTATGCAAATGAGACAGCCAATTCTTAAATATACTAAAAAACGGTTTCTTAAAGTCAATGGCCGCAAGTTGTCATTGCCCACGCTAGGTTTTTTCATTTAAAATTGATCATATTTTTAAACAAAAATTTGACGAATCAAGACACTCTAACTCAAAAACAGCTCTCAGACAACGCTGTCGGTTTTTTCCATTCGTGCAAAAATTGGTGGAAAAATGATAATAAAAAACTTTATCAGCTCTGCCAGTCAGCAATTTTGGAGGCAAAATATTCAAGAGTTTCAGTTGTATATATGTTTTTTTTTCAAAAAGCTTAAAGAATTAGCAAAAAACAGTATTTTTCCTCTCTCTCTCTCTCTATCTCTATCTCTCTCTCTCTCTCTGTGTGTGTGTTTGTTTGTGTGTGTGTGTGTCTTCTGTCTGTCTCTTTTTCTCTCTGTCACGCACTTCAGCCAATGCCACTACTATCAAAATCAATAGGTATTTAATAAGACATAACCCAGCAAAAACTCTAAAGTGGCGCGAAGTTCTCTCGTCGCTTCATTTACATTGTCTGCTATTGTTTTGTAATTCTACAAAAAAATAACCACGAAAATCATTTAATCTTTTATTATCAAAACAAAAAAACAAATAATTATTACTGACGCAAAAACCATACATTTTAATGAAACCAGTTACGTAGGTTGGCTGAAAACTGTTCGACAAGATAAGTTCAAGTTATAACAATTAAAGGGCTTTTCGGAACTATACAGAAACAATTAGGACTATAACTTTTGAGATAAAAAGTACAGACATTTTGAACTGACGCAAAATATTTTGTTCTATGTTGTGCTTGTTTTCTAAAATGCTCCTAAAATTGATGTTTTTTCTCTCTGAAAACACCTTGTTGCTAACCTTTTGGAAAAAATCAAACTGAAATTTTAAATTTGCACGAAATGTCTCATTTCCTCCTCACGTCTCCCAATTTTGAGTCAAAAATCTCCAGCTATCAAAAATTAAAAACTTACAAAAAATGAAATCGTTAATGCAAATAATTTTCATGAAAAAGATCCCAGTTTCACTCATTTTTTCAAAGTTTGATTGCGTGAACTTCAATGAGTGAGAAAGAAAAGATTTCAACAAAGAATCTCAGCGCTTCTAAACTGAAACCGAAAATTTTGCGCGTCAATTGAATTGGGAGATATGAAGAAAAAGAACTCATGACAATTTTTTAATATAAAACAAAATTTTCTATTCTTCATATGCAATAGGGTATTGTTGAGTTTCCGGATTTGATTTTTGTAACTCTCTCTGTAATTTTACCCATGAATAACAATGAGTCAATACAAAGTTTGAACCGATTTGACTGTGAGAGCTCTCTAGTTTTTTATCGGTATAATCATGTTTGACCGATTTTTAAATGTAGGGAATAATTGTTTGTGGTCACCCAATCTAAACAATTTTTTTTCAATAATACTTTGAAAAGGCCGGTTTCGTTGGTTTTTAATCTAAGAAAAAGAATGAATATTCAAGCTGTTGAACGTATTGCATAATAATTACCTTTTTCTCTCAAAAATTAAAAATACTCTCGTTTAGAAAAACCAAAGAAGAACAAAAAAAGCATTGAAGTGTAGTTTGAACTCTTTTGGTCGCTGTTTTCACTGTTTGTAAACAGAAAGGTAAGCTGTTTCTTTGCAATCAAAAACTTTGTTCTAACAATTTTTGACAAATGTTTATGCAAAAATATCTCAGAGACAGCCAATTCTTAGATATACTAAAAAACGGTTGTTTCTTAAAGTTAATGGCTGAAAGTTGTCATTGCCCACGCTAGATTTTTTATTTAAAATTGATCATATTTTTAAACAAAAATTTGACGAATCAAGACACTCCAACTCAAAAACAGCTCTCAGACAACACTGTCGGTTTTTTCCATTCGTTCAATAATGGGTGGAAAAATGATAATAATAAACTTTATCAGCTCTGCCTGTCAGCAATTTTAGAGGCAAAATAATCAAAAGTTTCAATAGTATAAATGTTTTTTTTTCAAAAGCTTAAAGAATTAGCAAAAAGCTGTATTTTTCCTCTCTCTCTTTATCTCTATCTCTCTCTCTCTCTCTGTGTGTGTGTGTGTGTGTTTGTTTGTGTGTGTGTGTCTTCTGTCTGTCTTTTTTCTCTCTGTCCCGCACTTCAGCCAACGCCACTACTATTAAAATACATGCGTCTTTAATAAGACATAACCCAGCAAACTTTCTAAAGTGGCGCGAAGTTTTCTCATCGCTTCTTTTACATTGTCTGCTACTATTTTGTAATTCTACAAAAAATAACCAAAAAAATCATTTAATCTTTTATTATCAAAACAAAAAAACAAAAAAATATTACTGACGCAAAAACCATACATTTTAATGAAACCAGTTACGTAGGTTGGCTGAAAACTGTTCGACAAGATAAGTTCAAGTTATCACAAATAAAGTATTTTTCGGAACTATACAGCAACAATTAGGACTATAACTTTTGAGATAAAACGTACAGACGTTTTGAACTGACGCAAAATATTTTGTTCTATGTTGTGCTTGTTTTCGAAAACTGCCATGCCACTAAAATGCTCCTAAAATTGATTTTTTTTTCTCTCTGAAAACACCTTTTGGGAAAAATCAAAATGAAATTTTATTTTGCACGAAATGTCTCAATTCCTCCTCACGTCTCCCAATTTTGAGTCAAAAATCTCCAGCTATCAAAAATTAATAACAAACAAAAAAGGAGATTGTTAATGCAAACCATTTTCATGAAAAAGAATCCAGTCTTCACTCTTTTTTTCAGAGTTTGATTGCGTGAACTTCTATGAGTGAGAAAGAAGAGATTTCAGCAAAGAATCTCAGTGCTTTTAAACTGAAACCAAAAATTTTGCGCTTCAAATGAATTGGGAGATATGAAGAATGAGAGCTCATGGAAATATTTTAATATAAAACAAAATTTGTTCAGGATCTTAGGATTTCTTTTGCTTTAGCGTCCTTACAAAATGACAACAAACGGAAAAAAAGAAAATTTTTGATGAGGATCTTTTGGTTATATAATTCATCATCGTAGAATTTGTGGCTTGATTTCATTTTCAACTTAAGTTTTCACCCCTCTTTAAATTTCTGTTCATGAGTTATATTAAAATTAACAAACTGATGATAAAACACCTGGTCTTTAGATGTATGTTGCAGTTTTCTATGGTCTCATTTTCACCTACTGCTTCGATCGGCTGACCAGTTTTGTTTATTAAAATGTGTTTCTATTATTCATATGCAATAGGGTATTGTTGAGTTTCCAGATTTGGTTTTTTGTAAATCTTTCTGTAAATTTACCCATGAAAAACCATAATGAGTCGATACAAAATTTGAACCGATTAGATTTTTTACTGCAATGCTGTGGGGTGCTAATAAACATACATGAGTGTTCCAGTTTATTATGCCCGATTGATTATACAACATTTGGGCAATCCCTTTCATTTTCTTTGTTTTAATTATTCTTTTTTTTCAAATTGAAGTTTGAAATAAACGCCGATTAAAATAGAGTTCAGGAATATATATCACAATTCAAGAACCGCCTTCAGCATCAAAACAAAACTTTGTTAAATGTTGAACTTTTATGATAAATTGATATCTTGACCTGGAATAATAATTGATCAATGTACTGATAATGAAAAATTTTATTATTTCAGATGGATAAAAATATTGGAGAAAAATGGACGCTCATCAGACTTCAGAAGTCAAGCAGTGGCAAATAAGACTCTAAAACTATAATTGAGAGCAATTAAAATGTTCAAATTGATTCTTAATTACCGATTGTATGGGCTGTTCAGGTGCCTAAAAGTTGTACTGATACATCTATTTCCCTATAGCAACAGAAGTGGACGAGAGCAATATTCTGTGGAGGCAAATTGCGCAAAAACGTTAACCATGATTTTCAATTTAGCAAGCGGATTGAAATAGTGCTATTTCCTGCATCTTTCAGATAGATACACATATCATATTTTTGGAAAGAAAATTATGATTATGATCTTTTAATGGAAGTTTTATAAAACTGGGATCCTGAGGAATAAAGCAGGGAAATTTTACAAAAACATCCAAGATAACCTAAAAAAAGGTGATTAACAACTATGATCACGAACCTCATAGCAATCTAACACAAAAATACAAGGAAATGAAATGATGCAAGCAATATATTATTCATCATTTCGACTGGTGAGGTCAATCGGTAATTTAATAATAGCTTTGCCGGTTTTAATATATTATCTTAGTTGTTTTATATCATATTTTCTACTCCTTCAGTCAAATCTAGCGCGCAGTCTTGTTTGCTTTCTATTCGCATTTTGAGCACCCGGGTTGACAAAAAGTTTTAATAACAGAATTTTCATATTATGTACGGACCATTGAATTCATAAATCAACAAAAGTTTTAAAAGAGTGGTGAAACTACAAATTTGCCATAAATGAAAGTTCTATGACTCTAAAATTTTTCTATATATGGAAGTTTTATGACTATAACTGTCCCGTAAAATGGCAGTTCTATGGTTACTACTTCTCCATAACAACAAAAAGGAGGCATCTAAAGTTTCTTGCTTTTGTCGCTTTCTAAACTGTTTGCAAAAACAGTTTTGATAAATAAGCAAAAATGGAGACTCTTTTTTTCCAACACTTGATATAGATAAAATCTAAAATCCCGGATAGGCCAAAAATTTTAAATCACATCACAAAAGCAAAGAAACAGAGCACAATTAATATAAAAAACATGGGAGAATGTCCCTGTAAGGGCACAAATGGATGGAAGTTTAACAAAAAAAAATAATTTAAAAAAAACTTATCCAACAAATTTTAACCGAAGGCGTCAAACAAAAAGAAATTGGTGCTTTACAATCCTTACGGATAGAAAGCATACCAAAACATGGGTTACATTGAGCATATCCTTGACCCAACAGGTCCAATTATATTCTTTAAATAGGATTGACTTTTTGAGAAACATTTACGGAATCGCAAAACTTCGCTTTATAAATCACTTCTGGTATTTTTTTATTTGGCGGCCAATGTTAGCCTAGCGCAAGCTCAGATTTCGGCTGACTGTAGATTAAGCAGTTTCCGAAACATCTCACAATTGTGATGTCTAAGTTATAGGTTTGCATTTTTTTTATGAAGTGCTATTAAGACTACAACGTTTTCATAAATACGGTATCACTGAAAAGTAATAGTTTCCGATTCTTTGCTCAATCATTTTTTGAAACACTTTGTTTTAGCGCTTTTCCTAGTTACTCTTAAAATTTGTTAAAATACAACTTTCATTTTTTGAAAGTTCTATGACTACAACCTTTCATAGACGCCATAATATGAAGTTGTTATCTTATAATTTTTTGAATTATGGGGTCAACCCGGGCGGACTAAATGTAGATTGACTTTGGTAACCTCTAAAGGCTACCCTAACTTCCAGGGCAACAATTATGTGTAGATCAATTTAAGTTGGCCTTTTAAATCTTTGGTTATCTCATTTGAAGCAATATAGTCATGCAAAATACATAATCAATGACCAGCTGTTTCTAACTTTTGTGGATAAAACTGTACATTTTTCAGAAGAAATAAAATGATTGAGTGCTTCTCCTTCGACTAGGCTATGAAAAATCTGTCTTGCCATTTTAAAAATCACTGCTTCAAGGAGTTAAGGTGGTGTTGCATTGACGTTGCTATATCTATCACCAATTGGAGCTCATAATTGTGGAGGTCAAAAAATGCTCCAAGTTCAATCGTGACAACAGTCTTGTATTCTGAATGTCATTTGCCTCATTATTTTATACTGATTAATTTCTTAGCGTTTCCTAAATCGACAATAATATTGCGCATACTCTATTTCTTTTAATAATTACATTTTTAACTTGCATTTAAGATGCCTGTTTTTTTTTTGCTGAGAACAGGCGGGATTCTTTTGCAAAGTCAGCTTAAAAACTTTGTTTTTATAACTCTGCTTTTGTCATTAAAGGAAAGAGCAATTTCATACCTTAAAAAATACAATATTAAGTCCATTTCAAAAAAGCTTTCAATGCGCCCGTTTCAAGAAGTCCTTCGGTCATCAAAATTGTGCGTGCGTGTTATAGGAGTTAAAAGAGTGGATGTCTACCTACAATTTAGTTTTAAGTTAGATGTTATTTCAATTTGCCGCCTTAAAATCTTGATATTAGTGATATGCCTGTTTTCTACCTGATAGTTTCAAAACTACACGGACTCTGAAAGTCTAATCGCCACGCGAAACCTTAATTTTAAAAATCCCAAAAAAGTGACTATTTCTAGAATTATTGTTGACAGAGAAACCTTTCAAAGGATCTATTATGATTTAGGATTATCAAGCAAATATTTCTGAGGTAAACCCTTATTGGACAACATAGCGGCGTAAATTTGCTGGTTGTCCTTCGCTGTTATTGTCAAACGTTAACTGGTGTCGATAAATTTCATGGAATCATGAACTTTTCATTTTGAATCCGAAAAAATAAGACCGATATTTGTGGAAAATGCAATCGTATAACATTTAATATTGGAACTGTTTTGAGTTATTTTTGAAGCCTTTTATTCTCAAGACAATTATATTAGACTTTATAGTTTATTTACTCAGTTTCAAATTACAGTTCATGTAACAATTTTAATAAAACAGTTAAATTAAATTTGAAACCAAAAATGAAAAATACATACCATAAAAGGTGTACAGCCACGCAAAGAAGTATTATGGTTCCAACCCAAAATATTGGGGGAGGAAGTATGTTCTTTAAATATGTTTTTTTTTGTTCAGTCAAACTTGGCGATCGATATATTCTTCGTAGAGGGTTGTGAATTGAGTCATTAGAAAGCCCGTCCAACGTAGAAAATATAATAAAATTGATATCCTTGAATTTTGTCTTTTGCACGGAGCTATCGGGGCTTAAAGTTTTGAGAACATTTCACTTTTTTTTGTTATTTTGTGACATTTTCCCTTGTTTTTAGGACATTTTTGCCAATTTTGCTGAAAAATTAGTTACAATTGTCAGCGATATCCTTGTGTGTTTACCTTTGAGGATAGAAAAGTTTTGAATTGTTTGTTCCAATTTTTGGCTTCATTTTTTACATCAATTTTTTTCATCAAAATTTGCTTGGAATGAGCTTACACCTAAAGATTGCTGACACCACCTTCATCATGTTCAGAGTGGGCTAGTTGTACTTAGTGATACCTGCACTTTCTTGAATTAAAATTTAGCCGGTTTTTGCTAATATAACTCGACAATTGTCCAAATGCACCATTGAAATTTGATTGTTTAGTTTTTTTAACCCAATGGTCCATAACCACAACATTTGGATTTCATAAATGCTCCGATGTGACGATCAACAATAGCCGTTGTTTTTTTACAGTCCAAAAACTATAAGTCATGTAAAGTAGCCTTCATTTTTAGTATAACTATCGCATTTTTGCTTTTTTGTGTTAATTACAGAACCGAACAATTCAAAACTAGGTTTGCTAATGCCAGGTTCATTTGGCTTCTCAAGAAATTTCAAGGAAACCTATTTAGTTTCTTTAAGTTTCCAAAAATTGTTTTCAAAATAAAAATGGTATTGCTAAGCTTCGTCACAATTTTTTTGGTCAAATTGTAGCTTAAGCTCATCAAAGACAGGCCACATCGTCTTTTTAAAGAAATGAAATCTATTATTTTTTTAAATCTTTTCATGGTTTAAGCATTGGTTTACAGGAAAATTTGCTCCTGAATTTCGATTTCTCGGTCTGTAAATATTTCAAGTTAACATGAATTCTGGCTGATTCATACTCATATATTTTGTAGATGTTGTTTTTAGACTTTCAGATGTTTTTTTTTCAATATTTCTCTGTGGTTTTATTTAGTTTCATCACTATTTACCACCAAATACTTCTGAAGAAAGTATCGTTTTTTTCAGAATTTTTTATTTTTCATTTTTGAACATGTCAGCTTATTCGATTTTCTAGATAATTTGTTAGTAAAAGAGTTTCCTAAGTTCCAAAAGCACCAATGATATCACTTACTCATAATTTAGCTGATTCTTACCCAGCTTGTTTGACCTCTATTGGAATTTGCGTTCTCAATTTGATTTATAAGTTAGTGGTGGGTTCACATTTTGGAAATCTGCACACTCGTATAAATCAAAATTGATCTTTTAGAATCTTATCCCATTTTTTAGAGAATAAGCAAGCTGTTTTAAAATGAAGTTGTTAATTGACAGTTTATACAGTTTAAATTTTAGTTTTAAAACTGGATTAGTTTCGATTTCTATATCTTATTGTTCGTTTCAGGTTAATTTTTTTGAATGATGTTTTTGAATAAATCTTTGCTGTGTTGTATAAACTGATACCAAAATACAACAGAATTGAAGTTATAATCTATCTTTTCATTTGCTATAGCTTTTATTCACGTGAATCAATGAAAATTGATATCGCTCGTGTTAACATTCTTTTATCTTTTTCTCCTTTTATATGAATCTTTGAACATTTACAAAACAAAAATGCACTTTCGAGACTAGCAATGCATTTTGCTTGATGTTGCATTGAATCTGACGTCCGAATTGGTCTGTGGACAGCTGATGGCTTTATTGACGTTGACAGTACGTGTTTAAAAATTTTTGTATATTTGGTCTTTTTCTTTGTTCTTATATATTGTTGTAACTAAGCTTCAAAACTGAAAAGCGCGGTTGAAGATCAAGCAGAATCTAATGGATTTTCAAAGGCAGATTTTAAAATAATTTAAGGCCTTGATTACTTTGAAATCACTTGTTTTAGTGAAAAGTTCCTAATTTTGTAGGACTGAATTTAGATATTCTTTTTCAGTAAAATTTTTTATAAACTGAGTTATACAAGATCTCAATGATTACAGTAGTGACATAAAATAGCGTATGAATGAATGGATTTTCTGGCTTAAAATATGAATCACTGTACACTATTTTTTTTTAAAAAATAATGAAATTAGATTTCTGGCCAGTTTAAATGTTGATTTTTGTGGTCTTGCCTTTTAACCTGATTTAAGTTTAAGTTTTCATGAGTCAAGGATAGGCATGTCTAAATCTATATTTCGCAATAGTTTATCATTGACATAATTTTTTTGAGTTTTTTTCTCTATTTGTTTATTCACTCAACTTGTTTTTTGCTTAACTTTGGTTGTTGACCGTTGTACTTTGCAAATGCTCTCATATCCGTCAAGTCCGATTGGTTTCTTGCAGAAGCTTAATTGAAACTCCTGAGAATTTTTCTTTCAAGCGAATGGTTTTTTATTCTGCTTCAAAAATAGTAAGTTTAAGCAAAATTTTTCCCATAATATTGTTTTATCGACTCGTAAGTAAATCGCCATAGCACAAGAAAATAGCGGCTTCATACTCAAACTTCTCTGCTCTGCCTTTCTTTATCAGCTTTGGTTTGAAAAGCTAATTGTCAGATTGCATTTGGGTTTTCAAATTGTTCCTCCAAAATTTTTCAAAGAAAAGTGGAGTTTTAGTTTTGATTTCTCCCTTTTTTCGGATTTGAATTGAGGAATCGTTTGTTAGTTTCTCAGGGAAAAAACTACTTACCTCATTTGTGCTTTACTTTGCGATAATATAGCGAGGGTGAATTTGAATTTGATCTGAGTTTGCGTTATCAATTTAGATTTAAAAGAGCAGAAGTGTTTTTTTTTGCTTCTGCAATCACTCAAAAAGCCAAATTGAGAAATTAAAGACTAATCGAAATTGAATAGAGGCCACCTGCTACTTAGAAAGTGATTACAGTTTGAGATTTTGTTTGAAGTTGATATAGATGTTTGTTTTTGGATCTGAATTGTTGTTGCTTTTGTTAAAGTTAATTGTTCAGTTAGTAAAACTGTTTTTTACGAGTTGATATTTTGTCTGTCAGTTCGTTGGGTCTTGTCCTTTTTTATTTGAAGTAGGAAAAATTGATCTCACTGGTGTGGACCATTTTTGTATAGGCGTGTTTCAATTTTCAAAAATCTATCAAAGTTTAAATAACAAAATGTGAACTACTTCTATACAGACAGTCTATGCTTCAATTATTCAACAAATGAGACAAGATTGTGGACCGGCTGGAATGAAACATTATGTGCTATCGCACATTAGCAAGCCCCCTTGTTTGAATTTAAACTAATTGTGGATGAGCATTAAAATTTTGCTGAACTGTTCCGTTATTTTTTGAATGCAATCGAGTGAAGTGGACGTCAAAATTGACAATCCTCAATACGGATGTAAATTCTCTAAAAGTAGCATCAGATGGTTTTGATTTTTCTAGTTCAAAAATTGTTATTGACCGAATTATCGACCGTTTCATAAACCCCGCCCCGATCATCTATTAATTTGAACTATTTTGTTTTTGAATATTTGTAAACTGATGCAACTCAATATCTTTTTAACATAAATTAAATGCTTGAAAAGATGGAATTTTTGACAGAAGAATTCATGGGATAAAAATTACTTCAAAAAGTATTGGTTGATTTAAGGACCGAGGGAAGAATTCTGGGTCTTACTTTGAACATTACAAACAATTTCTATAGAAAACATTCAGAACTACTAACACAACTAGCCCACTTTTTCGCAGGCGCAACGATACCGGACTGTCAAAACTGATTATAAATGCCAGTTTTGTAAAAAAAAACCACCTTCCCTGTTTTCCTGTTTTTCCTGTGAAGGAAGTGTATTCCAGTCCAAAGATGCGCCAATTGTGTTCACTTCAATTGTTAGAGCCCAAATAGTTCCAGCAAAGCTGGGCATTTTAAGACCTTCCAGTAGTTGTATTTCCGAATTTTTTTCATAGGGCTTAATAGAATTAAGTAGACATAAAAGGATTGAACGCTTAAAATTCTTTTAAATATAAACTCCTTAAGTTTTACATAGCGAATACAATCGACCGTTCTGAGAGCTGTTAAAGTTGATGCTTAGAATTACAATTTTCGATAATTCCAAATTGTCCCTTGGGAGTAATCGAGCGAAAGTTATTTCGCAATTTTTCCCTTTTTACAATTATTCAGAAAAATTCTTCTCGTATACTGTTACAGCTTTATTCAGACTAAGGTGATGTGTGATCGTTGAGAAAATTAAAGTGTCTATTTTTCTTTATTATTCTAACAGCTCCGTTTGATGCCACGAGAAACATTGGTGGCGTGCAACAGACCATAACATTACGTTATTCATAGTTTTTCCGCAGTATTTGTTTCTTTTAAAGTTATTTATTTTCATCAACTCTTTTCTATTATTTTGTTTACACAATCACTCGCATTTGCTTCCGTTCTTCTTCCCCCTCGAGCTTGGATTTGGGATGATTTCCACAGTAACCACTCTCTCAATGGAAATAATGCTCATTTGTCCGTTACAGCTATTTCGCTAAATATATATTGGATATAAATATCCAATCATTGCATGTAAATATTTTTGTGCCAAATAAAATCATTCTTTAAACTTTTTTTAAAAAACTTTATTTGCCTGCCTTAATTGAATTTTCAAACTGCAACAGGGGTGTAAAATTTATTTGACCACTAACCTGAGAGGTGAAACAAAATATATCCTAGAAGTTTAATAAAGCAAGTTTTATAATTTTCAATGGTTTTCGGTTATTTATGACTTTGGAAAAATTGACACATTTTTGTACACAATAATAAACAGCCTCAATAACCCTGTACATTTCCCTGTACATTTCCCTCGATTTTGTCGTTGTCGAGACGTTTCACAGATCTTTTTAGTTCCTCAGATGCACCAATAAATGTCTTGCCATTGTCACTGAGCATTGTTGTTGGCTGACATCTGCGGCTTACAAAACGTCGATAAGCGTTTAGAAAAGTGTCAGTGTTGAGATCGGGACAAGCTTCTAGATGGACACACCTAGTAACCAGGCAAGTGAAGATGAGGCCGTAGTGTTTTTCAATCTGTCCTTTGGCATCTTCTATATAAAAGGGTCCAAAAAAGTCGACTCCGCTGTTCGCGAAAGGATACTGAGTAGAGTCTGTCGGAAAACGGCAGGCAGGAAGGGGAGCCATGACAGGTTGAATGTTTTGAGCGGCAAATCGTATGCAGAGAAAACATTGGTACTTTATACTCAAAAGTGTTTTCCTGAGGCCAATGATGTGGTATCTTTGCTGCACAAAAGCTTTCACTGGCTCTGTTCCTTGATGAACGCAAATGTTGTGTGCATGCTCTATATAGAGTCTCGCTATCTTGTCTTTTGCGTGCAGTATAATCGGAAATTTCTCGACTTCGAGGTTATCTGGCGCAAATTGCAATCTTCCGCATGACTGAAGCATTTCACGGTTGTCCAACATTGGGTTGAGCGAACGGATTTTGCTCTTTGCATCTATCTTGGAACCACGTTTCAGGGCTTGGATTGTTGAGAAGAAGAAATTTTGCTGCGACATTTTGATCAGCCGATTTCTTGCAAGAATGACGTCTTCTGTTATATACTGCTGATCTTTAGGCCTTTGTTTTCTAATCCGAAAGACCAAAATGAAGACTGTTGCTAAAGTCAGGAGCAACTTGTTCCAAGTTGAGAACCGTGTCGGGTCGATTATTTGCTCCGATAAATTGCGTGAAATTTCATGCGTTGCTAACACATGCTTTGGAGAGTTTTCAGGAGCACTGAGCTGTCTTGTGGAAAGAAATGCTGACGCTGTTAGCCACTTGGCTGGTATTTCGTCTGGATTGAGACCACGGGTCCCGTGGTCAGCTGGATTTTTTTGGTGGTAACGTGTTTCCATTGGTAAGCATCAGTTGATGCAAGGATTTCTTTGAGGCGATTCGCAACAAAAACAGGTTGTTTCTTGGTTGTGGATAATCAGTCAAGTACTACTTGACTATCTGTCCAGAGTGTAGAACGAGTAATGTGAAACGATGACTCTTTCATGATGGTTGAAAGGATGCGCACTCCGATGACTGCGGCCTCCAACTCTAATTTGGGTATGCTGATTTGTTTAATTGGAGCAACTTTGCATTTGCCTATTAAGTAACAAGTTTCAACATCAGTGGCTAAGTTAGGAACTGTTTTCAAGTATGCAACGGCTGCAACTGCTACAGCTGAGGCGTCGACAAATACATGGATTTCATTTTCACTTTCTGGTGAATGGCAACTCTTATTGAGAGTTCTGTTCAATGTCACTTCTGGTGAAGAAAAGTATAAGTCCAAATTCATTTGAAGTGGTTTAACTACTTGAGGGGCAATTTGTTCATCCTATTTTTTTCCAAGTTTCCACAGTTCTTGAAGAACTATTTTGAAACAGATCGTTGATGGCGACATTTTCCCAATTGGATCGAAGATCGAGGAGACAAGACTAAAGATCTTACGTTGAGTGTACGCTAAGGCATCTTTTGGGAAATCAGCGAGAGGTTTCATAAGAAAACAGTCTTTCTCAAGATTCCATTTAACACCAAGAACTCAAACAATATCTGTCTGGTTGTCTCTGTCACCTGGAGGGATTTGGTTTAGGACTATAGAGCTGTTTGAAACAAATTTTGTGAGTCGAAACCCACCTGTTTTTAGACAATGTTTTGTTTCAAGAACTGCCGTACAAGCGTCTTTTTCTGTTGCATGTGATTGGTTGTAGTCATCCGTGTAAAAGTGCTTTCTGACGGCTTTGAGGGCCTCTGGGAAATGTTGAATGTTCTCTTTGGCACAATGGTTAAGAACGTATGTTGCGCACGAAGGCGAGCAATTTAATCCAAAGATGAGTCTGGTAAATTGATATTGTTGTATCTGATTGTCTGCTAACCAGAGAAATCGAAGAGCAGATTGATCAATCTGATGGATGGCGATTTGCATAAACATGCCTTCGATGTCCGCAAAGACTGCAACGGGATGTTCTCGAAATCTCATCAGGACACCTAAAAGGTTATTAAGGAGATCGGGTCCTGTGAGAAGGTTTGAATTAAGCGATTGGCCGCGGAATTTTGAAGCGGCATTTGCAACTCGGCGGACTTTTCCTGGCTTGTTGATATTTTCTACAGGATGGTGTGGCAGGTACCAAATTCTGTCTGGTTGAGGATCATGCATTTCTACCGGTTTGACATAGTTTTTCTCAAGGTCTGTCAAGAGAGTCTTATTGTATTTTTCTTGCAACATAGGTTTACGCTGAAGGCGTGTGTTGAGGCTTTTGACTTGGTTCAGTGCAGAATAGAAGTTGTTTTCCAACTTTATTTCTGATTTCCAGGGCAGTTTGATTTCATATCTCTCACCATTGTGATTGATAGAGTTCTTCAAAATATCAAGAAACTGTTCTTCTTGTTTTGTGTAAACTTGTTCACGGTCCGTCTGAATGCCATCTGCTTCAATACTCCAGAACTGTTGAACAAGTTCGTCAAGTCCGGGTTCATTTGTTCTGTTTCTTGACACATGGAAAATAAATTTCTTCTTCTGCTGACTTGCGGGCTGCTGAGTGGTTGCTGAGATACGGTTCTCATATTCACCGGCGAGGGTCCAACCAAGTTTAGTTTTCACACCAAACGGTTGATTTTGATTGCCAGGTATAACATGTGTAGGGTAGGTGAATGCGAATGCATTAACACCGAGGAGGGCGCCGATTTTGCCATTGGCAATATTTGGGAAAGGTATTTGGCGCAAACTGTTGAAGGCATCACAAATTTGATTAAGTTCAAAAAATTTTGCAGCTGCGACGATCAGGGACGGGGTGCTGAACGTTCTAGAGAGTTGAAACGATATTTCAGTTGACTTATATGGAGTTATTGTGACTGGCTCAACAATTTTTGAGAGGGACATGCTGTTATCTGTATTGAGAAATTGTAGTGGTACTGACTGTTGAGTTTCACGGAAAGCTCAAGAAATTCAGCTATGGCGTCCAATACAAAGCTGAATTGGCTACCGGGATCTATGAGGGCGTAGATATCGAATGCTTTATCCCCCTTGAGGAATGAAACCGGAATAAGCTGCAATTGCTCATACCAATTTTTCGGTGTTTCTGAGCACTGGTTAATGCTGAACGATTGGTTAATTGCATTGCCGTTTAAATTACGTCGTTGCACGTTTTGATGGCTTTGGTTGTTGAAAGTTTGGCCATAACGGCTGTTGGGAGCTTTGTTTGTTTGACTTTTCTGTTGAGAAGATGTATTTGGATTTTGACTTGAATCGTTACTACTAGAAAAAGCTGTTGGATTGCTACCAGAAACAACTTCAGTAGAAAAGGCTGCTGTAGGGCGTTTGATTTGCTTGGCAGGATCATGAAGAGTTGTGTGGTGGAATCCACTGCAAACCTGACATCGTTTTTGCGATGGGCACGTTTGTTTGTGGTGTTTGTTGCTCAAGCAGTTTGTACACAAATTGCTTTGGCTGACGAGTTTGTATCGATCACCTGGTGAGCACAACTGATGCTCAGGGCAAGTGGCAATGCTGTGTTCTTGTTTGCACTTCTCGCAAGATCGTTTTGTGTTAAAAGTTTTATTCGGAACGTTTTGTGAAGTTGACGGTTGTTTTTGCTGAGGCCCAAAGTTCCAATGTTTTCTACTGTTGTCCGCTGATGCGTTGTTGACTGACAATGGGAGGTTACTTTTGTATGGCTTAGCTTGTAGGTTGTTCGAGTTGACAAACTTTGAGGCTTGAGAACTGATGGTTCTTTGATTGCTTTCTCGACTCCTTTTGTCGTAGATTTGAGCTTGAAGCTCTAACCATTGTTGAAAATCGACGGGAGTCGGGTCTGAGCTGAGCTCGGTAAGACAATGTTCAATCCATTTCAGAACCAAATGATGTGGTGTTTTCTCTTTGGCTTTCTTAATGAGTGTTGTAGACTGGAGGTCTGCTGTAAAGCCAAGGTATTGGAAGGCTTGCACAAGTCTTTTCAAAAATGAGGAAAAGGCAATGAAGCTTTGCTTGTTTTGGAAGTTCATTTGCCAGTTTTCGAGCTGGTTAATGAACGCATTAACAACTATAGTACGATCACCGAAATGTCGGATTAGTTCATTCAGTGCTGTCTGATAATAAGATGGATCGCAGGAGTAAGCATGAATCAAGTCCTTTGCTTTCCCACTTACAGAATTCTGCAAGTAAGTTATTCGATGCGTGTCTGTAATGGAAGTCTTGTTGTGAATCAATGTGTTGAAGTTATTGATCCACTCGTGAAAGTGGATAGGGTTACCATTGAAATTCTGAAGTTTCAGAGGTGGCAATTTGATTGAATGTTTGAAATCATTATTTCCTCTTTCCTGTGTTACATTAGTGTTCGAGTGTACTGAGCTAATATGTTGATTGACAGTGGGTAGTAAACTCTGGTTGATTAGAGGCTGATTAGAGGCTGAACTGATTTTGTCCAACAGGATTTAGCTGTTGATTAATGCACATTGGGCCATGGATCGTGGAAGTTACTGGGGCTTGAAGGTTCGATTGAAGTTGAGAGCCAGGAAAAAACTGGTTGTTACACAACTGACTGGGCTGTAACATATTTTGATTAATTGAGAAGCCTGTGCTGACCAGGCCGTTGACTGTTCACAGGTTGTGGAAATTGCAGAGGAGCTGCAATTACGTTCGATTCTGAAGCTACCTGGTTTGGCTGAAAATTAGGAGCTGCAGGATTTAAGACGGTATTTTGAATCGATTGTTCCATGAATTGCATGGTAATTGGTGAGACACTTCTGGAGTGTACACCAGTTATAGGATTAATACATTGATTGGATTGTAGGCAATCGTTTTCTAAGACTATTTTATCAGTTTTACTTGGAAGATGTGAGGTTCTGTTTGCCGCTGTGGGTAAGCAGGGGATTTTTTACCGATCACAAAATTTGACTATCGGGGTATCCATTTGTTCCTATGTGAACTTGAGAAGGTCCAAAATTCTGTTGCAGATTGGGAAAATTATGATATTGAGGATTTCTGTTGGCAAATGAATCCTGATCGTTTCTTTGCTTTGTTCTGATTTAAGTTTAAATTAAAGGTTTCCTCCAATGCCGAGTTTTGGGCAAATAGACAATCTGCATGTTATTGGATAGTTGGATCAGCCAAATTGAAGGGGTTTCAAAGTGAGTGATTGCTTGAAAGGTTCAAATTTTGGATTGGAGGCAAAAGGTTCTGCGACGTGTTAAAGTTGTCACTCAAGTTGATTTGAGCTGTTTCAATTTCGTTGACCTGTCTATTTACCAGATTGGAGGCAATTTCGATCTTCCCTAAGCTTGTTGGAGATGTGAATTCCTGGCTGGTATCTTTGTCAAAGTAGGGAAAAGGATTGGGAGCATTTATTTGGTTTTCAAAGTTAATTTTCGATTTTAGAAGACTTTCATGAACTTCCTTTTTAGGATTTCTTTGGTGGGCTCCAAGCACATGTTGAACTTGAAGTCCTGGTTCATTAGATGTTTGTAGAAACCACGATGGTTGTCTTGGCCGTGGTGGTATTAGGGGCGGCTGATTGATGATGTTACTGCTGGTCTGCTTTTCTTCGATATCGCGCTGATGCTAGATTCGTTCCTTGTCGTCACTGGGCGCAGGTGTTGATTGCTGAGACAAGTTTCTTCTGTTGGAGATCATGCTGACATCATCTCTAATGCGACTGGAAGACTGACTGAGCTGGCCATCATCGTCCAAGAGATCGACTTGCAGTTCCAATTCATTGAGTCGAGTTATTAATGTCGTTTGCCTATTCAATATTGATGATGCAGTGCTTTGATGTGGCTGCTGTCTCATCACTTCCTCTGAGAGTCATTTGAGCTCCGCTTCCTGGCCTTTGATCTTGTTGATCATCAAAGACAATGATCGGAAACTCCTTTTCTGCTCCACAGTTTTCTCAAGGAGATCGAGCAGTTTCTTCATTGACATTTCTGTCGCTTTGAACATATTGATGGCAAACTGACATTCAGCGCTGTTCTGCTTCGACATCTTTGTGGCTGTTGCTTTGTTGAAGCTGACTGTTGATGCTGTCGGTGATGCAGCTCGTTACTGAAGTTGAAGAGCGGCTTTGAGAACCGGAGCGACGCAAATTTTTGATTTGAAAAAAGGTTGTCTAAGGTTTGAATGCTAATGATCCGAGTTTTTTCTTGTTCAAAAGACCAGCGACGCAACTTTGTTCAAAAATGATGTCCTAGGATGTGTTTTGTGTGCTAAATCTAGCTTTTTGCACTAAAAAAAACCTAAAAGCTTTTCCGAACGTTCGCGCGTTTTAACCGTTTTTCGTTCAACAGACCTAAATAATTGCTTGTTTTTTGTTGAATTAACACAAGTTTCGCTTAAATAGCTGGCGTTAACTGTTTGAACTAGTATGTGTGGCTACTGTGGTTTACAGGAAAACTGGGCCTTGCTACCATTATGCAGTTGAACCAACATTAGACCAGAACTCAAATAATTGTTACATTAAACTCTTTTTTCTTCATTAAACTTCAACTAAAATTGTATGTTTCTCTCAAATACGAATAAATTACCAACCTTATAAAGCTACCCAAGAAACTTTCCTTAGCTCCCTAACCGTAACCGAGCACTATGATTAAAAAATACCTCTCACAGTTTTTTGCGAATTTATAACTTTGAAACCTGTTCTTTTTCTAGGAGTTTATTGTTGTTGTGACGGCTAAAGATAAGAAACTTGTAAAAATACGATACGTTTAGGTCACAAGAGTTACAGAGGGGCTACTGAAAGCTGGAAAATTGCAGAGACGAGTCATATTGTGGAGATCTTTGGAACTCTTTGGTGTATTGACTTTTTTCGGGTTTTGCAAAAACTTTTTCGTTTTCTTTAAAACTGTGGGACTTCATCTGTTGTTTTTCACTCTTTCTTTGTTAACTTTAATATGCATTGACTCTACTAAACTTTCAAAGCTCTCTCCGACAGATATCGTCTGAGATCTGCCTTTCAAAATAACTGAGAGTAGGAAAAAATATCAAATTTTCTGGTGACTACTGGAACCAATTTTCTTCCAAAAATTCCTCTTCTGCTAATGGTAACGTCTGAAACCAATAGGGATAAAGGGACTTCGCAGACGGCAACGTCTGAGACCGAGGTCTCCTGCAAAAAAACAAGTTTGGACGTTTTTTGCAAAAAAAAATTAAAATGGTATTAATTTTCGTCAAATGAAAGTTTTGATATTTGGTGTGGCGCCTAAGGACTTTCTATTTACTTCCCTATACAGTTGAAACTATCAAACTGACTGACAATGACTTGTTTTAGGGGTTTGTTTAGTGGTTTATTTGGGAATTCAAATGAATATGTCGTCAGAAAACTAACTTGTGTTTTTGAATTTTCTGAATTCAAAAAATTTTTTCTGACCTTTCTCATTTATATGATACTGATTGGATACATCTATGGAAATGGCTTTCTGTTTGACTGCAAACTATTTCAAGAGAGTGTTTTACTGGTTTATTCCGCAATTGAAACGGATATGGATTGAGAAAACTAAATTGTGTTTTTTGAATTTTCTGGATTCAAAAAATTTTTTCTGACATTTATTATTGATATGATGCTGATGTGATATATCGATCAAAGTGGCTTTTTTTTGATCGAAATGCAAATCAGAAGAGTGGTTTAATAGTTTTTTCCGCATTTCAAACGGATATGTAGTCAGAAAAATAAATTGTGTTTTTTGAATTTTCTGAATTCAAAAAATTTTTTCTGACATTTCTTATTGATATGATGCTGGCGTGATATATCGATCGAAGTGGCTTTTTGTTTGATCGAAAACCATTTCAGAAGAGTGTTTTAATTGTTTTTTCCGCAATTCAAACGGATATGTAATCAGAAAACTAAATTGTGTTTTTTGAGTTTTCTGAATTCAAAAAATTTTTTCTGACATTTCTTATTTATATGATACTGATTGGATATATCGATGCAAACAGCTTTCTGTTTGATTACAAACCAATTCAAAAGAGTGGTTTAATAGCTTTTTCCGCAATTGAAACGGATATGTAGTCAGAAAACTTAATTGTTTTTTTTTTTGAATTTTCTGAATTAAAAAAATTTTCTCCGACATTTCTGATTTATATGATACTGATTGGATATATCAATGCAAATAGCTTTCTGTTTGATTACAAACCAATTCAAAAGAGTGGTTTAATAGTTTTTTCCGCAATTGAAAGGGATATGTAGTCAGAAAACTAAATTGTGTTTTTTGAATTTTCTGATTTAAGGAACATTTCTCTGATTTTTTTGTTTTTTTTTTTGCAGATTTTTCTTTAAAAATGAGAAAATTGCCTTAATTCGCTTTGAAAATAATGACACTAGTCAAGGTTTTTGAATCGAGGTGTTATAGTGACAAATAAGGTTTTTTGGGGGACAAATATCAATTTTTTGGAGGCTTTTTGTCGAAAAAAAAGTAGAGATTTTGGATGGCTCTAACCGGGGAACAGGACATCAGAGGTAACGTCTGAGACCTCGGCCGGACTTCTGCTGGTGACGTCTGAAACCAGTAAATATACTAGATCCTCTCGTTGGGGTGACGATTGTATCCCAAACTTGGCTTCGTCGCTGAAAAAATTGGTTGTCTTTTTTTTGTGTCTTTTCTGTGTCTTTTCTGTGTCTTTTCTGTGTCTTTTCTTTGTCTTGACCGGCTGCCAGCTGTGGGGTTCCGTTTACTGTGCTCGGCACTTGATGGTTGTACTGACCGCTGATGCTCTCTTCAGTGCGTCGCACAAGTTGTGGAACAAAGAAACTATTTGCCGGTAACAGGGGAGACTTTTGTCCTCAAAATTGTTTTGGGGAAAGAAGGTTTTGTTCTTTGAACGAGGGGTAAACCATAAAATGTAAGAGAATGTAAATAAGGATTCAATTACATTGTTCTAGACAGTTTGTTAAGTTTTTTATATCAGTTTTAAGTTGCGGGAACAACCAACTCGTTTTGGTTGCGATAAGGACAAAAGTCAATGTTTTTTCAAGTTTCACTTCTGACTTGATTGTTGCACGACACTTTTCATTTGTAATACAAAAAGTAGTTGAAAATTATCGTTCCATACCTGAAGTATCGATTTTAAATGTCTGTTATTTTTCTTCTGCTCATTGCAATCTTTAGTTAAAATTTTCAATAGTTAGATTAAGAAAAAATTTTCCCAACTTGACAAAAACCTAATTATGTAGCTAGCTTCGGAATTCAAATAAATTTACTCTAGAAATTAAACCCAGACAACACTAAGTCTGTGTCTTAAACAATTGAAGCCACTCTTAAAACGGCAAACCTTCCTAAGATGTGAAAAATAAAACATTTTTATCGTGCTCTGTGGATCTGGTTGTTTTTTATTCAGAAACGTTGTTCAGAGCGCAGTCTTTTCTTAGAAAAGATTCAAAGAGGCTCGGTAATGTGCGTCCGCACATAATGTTCCGACACCACTTATCCACGAGTTTGTCTCCATTGTCTAAAATGAGGAAGAAAATTTTCAAAAAGTCTCGCATAATGATCACAAATATTTGGTGTATGAATAAAATAATTGCTTCCAATTCAAATCACTTTGTAAAGTAAATAAGAACACATTAGTTAGCGGGCCCATGCGACCTATCATTATTAAGTCCATCAGACAAAACAAAAAATTGAAAACAACAAACATTTACATCCAAAACACAATGTATTTTTTCTAGAAAAAAATACATAATAACACAGTCAAAAGATGAAAAAATCGTTTTTGTTTTTTTAAAACAAATAATTTCATATATAGAAAACCATTAAATATCTATTAAATCTTCAAATAAGTTTATGTTCATTTATACTGCAATATGAAATCTTTGAGACCTTCATTATCCAGAATATGTTGTACGTCGACAAAAAAAAAGTTGACAAATTCAGACGAAAAAAAATTCCAATAGTTTTCGGAAGAAAACGGCGTCGAAGCCGTTTAAACCATTATCTTATCCGTAAAAATTAAATAACCAACTGCGTTTTTTCCAACGACAAAATTAAGATCTGGCCTCTGAATAATGAGACTAGGTATTGAGTATTACACAAGATGAACGAAAAGAAAAACCGAAAAAATAAACTTATCTATAAATTTGATCTTTTATATCTCATGCAAGCCATTGAGATCTGTTGTGATTTTTGGGCATATGTTATATGACAACAAAAAAAACAATAATTAGACAGAAACTGAAAATAAAGCCAGTTTTTTTTGCGAAAAACACGTTTCGAAGCCGTTAAAACAATATTCAATGCACTGAAAACCTTAAATATGTTCAATTGTGTTTGTTCAATTTTTCATTAGATATGTTCAATTGTACAGCCAAAATTCGATATGTGAGCTGCGAGCTGTTGTTGATAACATTAGGTAACAAGTAGAAAAAACGCAAATTTAAAGAAAAACAATTTTATTTTTTTTTAAAAATTGATTCCAAATTCAAAATAATTGAAGCTATCTACTGAAATAGGTACATAGTTCCCTTTGTTTTTCCAAAAGAAGCCACTAAGATCTATATTTATCCAAAATTTGGCAAGATTAAGTTAACGTTTTGCGAAAAACCGGTATCGAGGCCATTAAAACAAGGAGCGATGCACTAAATAAAAACGATATGTTCAATTTTTACTTTCATCAACATTTGGTTTTCAAACTGTAAGTAATGAGCCTAGGAAAGAAGTAGACATAAAAACAACAGTTGCAAATTGCAAGTTAAAAAAACACGTGTATAAAATTTTTGAAAACTTTTGAACTCAAAGCCATGGAAAACTTCAGCTATCAACTGAAATCAGTACATAGCTTCCGTTTTTCTTCCATATGAAGCCGCTGAGACCTATAATTATCCAGAGTATGTCAAACGACTAGAAAAAGACGGCAAAAACAACAAAAATTAAAAACCTCCAATAATTTCTGCTAGCAGACGCTGTCGATTTAGTTAAAACCATAATCTATTCACTGAAAAAGTGATGTATTTAAATTTACCTTCTTTTTAAATGCCAATAATATGATATCTGACCTGTTAATTATGTGACAAGAGATGAAAAAGGACCTCAATGATGGAAAGTTCCAATATTTGTTTGTGAAAACTAGTTTCGAAGCATTAAAACAATTACTTAAATCAAAAGACGGCAAAAAATTGGACTTTCATTCACTGGAAACACGATGCCACCTATTTTTGCTGACTTTAGATACAAATTAGCCAAAATTGGAAAGAATGCAAAGCTCAGTAATCCATTGTGTATTTTTAAAATATGAGTTTATGAAAGTGAAAACGACCACAAGCTTTCAACTATAAAACAAAATAGGTTTCCGTGAAACTCCTTAGGAAGGAAATTGAACCCGTCAAGAGTATACCTTGATTTGATTCGTTCTTTTCTGAAAATAACGCAAAAAAAGTAAAAATTGCTAAAAATGATTTTTAAAAAAATCAACTCATTATAATCCGAAGTTGTTGGTCTTTAAGAAACACATATTCAGCCGAAGCTAGCATTGTCATTGTGATCGTTTATTAGGAAAAAGTAATTATTGCAAGTTTTAAGGATCCGCATAATTTCACAAAAATCCAATATACAAAAAATTAATGATGCATTTTGCTTAATTACCCAGTTAAATTAGCAAAAAAACGGCAAAGTTTCAATTTCAGAACACTCTCAGAGGATCCAAAATAAAATTTGCTAGTCGAGTTTTGGAGTCGAGTTAACGATTGTGTCGGCAATTGTTTGGGAGTGTTAATCCGGTGAACTTAAACGAAAGTCAGTCAAATGTTCACAAAATTTAAACCTCGATAACTCTGTGGAAAAAACAAAATTCAAATAAATATTTTTAGTTATATAATCTACGCTGGACGGGCTTTCTAATGATAGCGCTCAAAACCCTCTAAAATGTATATATCGATCGACCAAAATTGACTGAACAAAAAAACTTTTTCGAGTAGATATTTCCTCCCTCACTAAGGTGGGTCGGAACAATAACATGCTGAATATTAGTACAAAGAGTTTCACCTCGTGTTTTTTGCCTTTTTGCCCAATAAATGTTAACATTTTCCCGTTTCATCATCCTTTTCCTAATATTGAGTGCAAGAAAAGAATCTTTAAACTAGTGAAAGAATATTTGATAAAAAGGCTTCGTCAATTCTGTAAACATTTTGAGAGTCAAGTAACATAAATGAGTCCAGCATGTAAGCTTTGAAATTTTTTGACCATATTTTTGGATCAATTTTTCTTTCTTTTAGATTATCAATCAATTTATAAGAATAAATGAATGCTCTGAAAACTTCTGACCAGAGATCAATCTTGTTTCTTGTTGATTGTTGTCTATTTTTCAAATGGTTCTTTTTTCTTTTCTTCCTTTTCTGTCATGGAGTATGTTGGAACCTTCTGTGCCAACCAACCGTAGACTCGCAAGAGAAATTTTGTGGAAACCAAGAAATCAATCTCATTTCACTGATTTTAGTTTACTTATTGAATCCGACCGCCACAATCCCAATTGTTCCATTGATCAGACCGCAATTTGTTTTTACAAAACAAATATTTTACGAATTACAGGTTGTTTATTAAAATTTAATTGCTAGAGAGGTTTCCTTTTTTAGTTTGCACGATGGGGCCAGATTACTCATATTTGATCGCACAAATTATCGTTATTCTCAATTCTTGATAATTTACAGTTTTTCACATGATTAGCTCCCCAAGTATCATTATTAGATACTTACACTATAATTGAGCACAATCCTCATGAAATTGGTTTCTGACATCGCGTATCAGCTCCGGTTAATTTTGATTGTAACTTCATTTGCAACTTTGGGCTCTAAATAGAATAGTTTTGGTATGAGATCAAACAAACAAATGTTATCTCCGGAAGTTATCCCCGTTTGTTCACACCGCAGCAGTTTTAGCCCCTTACCTGTACCCATTATCACCCATTACAGCCTACCTCTTCATCAGAAGAAACAGCAGATGGTCATGGGGGGTTACAGTAAGCAATTGAGTTTGCCCAACGGGTCCATAGTGTCTCCTGTGCCCTTAGGAGGAACTGATGGGGTGAAAGTTGTTATCGTCAACGGTCGTCAGCATTTATTACAACCGCAACATCAACAGCAGAAAACTTTAACCCTTCAAAACGGGGGTAAGCGTTTTAATATGAAATTTAACACGAAAAGAAGCAATATCTCGAGCTCAGCAATTTGACAGCACAGCTTAAATTTAAGGCACAGCACTGCAGGCATCAATGTTAAATAGTTAAAAACTTTCATTAGTGATGCCAAGATAATTAATAACTATATACTCAAAAGGGTTTTTTTTGTTCAGACAATTTCGGCCGATCGATATATTCATCGTAGAGAGTGGAGACTGGTATCATTAGAAAGCTCGTTCAGCAAAGAATATGGAATTGAAAAAGATTTTTTTGATTTTATTCTGTTGATTTTATTCCGTTAAATTCACATTTTTTGGAAATTTTGACTGAAAATTCGTCAATTTTGCAAAAATTTGTAATTTTTTTTTCAAAAAAAAGTGTTGTTGATTTTGTTTTTAAAGACAAAAAAATGTCGACTGTTTTTATTAAATTTTTCTGTCCAAAATTCTGTCTAAATATTTCAAAATTCAGACTTTTTCATCAAAAACAGCCCGAAATAAGTTTCTTTAGTCCATTTTCATTAAATTTGCAGGAAGTTAAACACCCAAACACCACTAGCATAATATTTGCAGACTCAAAAAGGGGCTATTTCTACTTCAACTTCCATTGAGAGTGCTCTGTAATTAAAAGTTTGACGTTTTTTGCTAACTTTACTCGGTGATAAACAAAAACGGAGCATTTATTCTGGATTCTTTAACTAACAAATGATCTATATCTATCACATTCGAAAAATTAAGTGTTCCTTTTAGACGAACAACACTAGCAGGGCTAGATCTGGACCAATTTTGGACTGTCACAATCAAAAAATAATTCGGATTGTAATCAATCGGTCTTTTGTTTTTCCATATGAAGCCGCTAAGACCTATAATTATCCAGAGTATGTCAAACGACTAGAAAAGAACGGCAAAGAACAACAAATATAAAAACTTCCAAACATTTCTGCTGGCAGACGGTGTCGAATCAGTTAAAACCATAATCTATTCACTGAAAAGGTAATGTATTTATATTTGCCTTCTTTTTAAATGCCAATATTGTGCTATCTGACCTGTTAATTATGTTACAGGAGAAGAAAAAGGACCTCAATGATGGAAAGTTCTAATTTTATTTGTGAAAACTCTTAGTTTCGAAGCAGTAAAACAATTACTTAAAACAAAAGACGGCATAAAAATTGGACTTTCATTCACTGGAAACACGATGCCACCTATTTTTGCTGACTTTAGATACAAATTAGCCAAAATTGGAAAGAATGCAAAGCTCAGTAATCCATTGTGTATTTTTAAAATATGAGTTTAGAAAAGTGAAAACAACCACAAGCTTTCAACTTTAAAACAACATAGGTTTTCGTGAAACTCCATAGGAAAGAAATTGAACTCGTCATGAGTATACATTGATTTGATTGGTTCTTTTCTGAAAATAACGCAAAAAAAGCAAAAATTGTTAAAAAATGATTTAATGAAAATCAACTCATTATAATCCGAAGTTGCTGGACTTTAAGAAACACATATTCGGCCGAAGCTAGCATTGTCATTGTGATTGTTTATTAGGAACAAGTAATTATTGCAAGTTTTGAGGATCCGCATAATTTCACAAAAATCCAATATACAAAAAAATAATTATGTATTTTGCTTAATTACGCAGTTAAATTAGCAAAAAACGGCAAAATTTTAATTTAAGAACATGCTCAGAGGATCCAAAATAAAATTTGCTAGTCGAGTTTTGGAGTCGATTTATTGATTGTGTCGGCAATTTTTTTGAGAGCGTTAATCCGGTGAACTTAAACGAAAATCAGCCAAATGTTCACAAAATTTAAACCTCGACAACTCTGTGGAAAAAACAAAATTCATATTTTTAGTTATATAATCTACGCTGGACGGGCTTTCTAATGATAGCGCTCAAAACCCTCTAAAATGTATATATCGATCGACCAAAATTGACTGAACAAAAAAACTTATTCGAGCAGATATTTCCTCCCCCACTAAACTGGGTCGGAACAATAACATGCTGAATAGTAGTACAAAGAGTTTTACGTCGTGTTTTTTTGCCTTTTTGCCCAATAAATTTTCATATTTTTCCTTTTCATCATCCTTTTCCTAATATTGAGGGCAAGAAAAGAATCTTTAAACTAGTGAAAGAATATGTGATAAAAACGCTTCGTCAATTCTGTAAACATTTTGAGAGTCAAGTAACATAAATGAGTCCAGCAAGAAAGGTTTGAAAACTTTTTGACCGTATTTTTTGATCAATTTTTCTTTCTTTTAGATTATCAATCGATTTATAAGAAAAAATGAATGCTCTGAAAACTTCTGACCAGAGATCAATCTTGTTTCTTGTTGATTGTTGTCTATTTTTCAAATGTTTTTTTCTTTTCTTCTTTTTCTGTCATGGAGTATGTTGGAACTTTCTGTGCCAACCGTAGACTCGCAAGAGAAGTTTTGTGGAATCCAAGAAATCAATCTCATTTCATTGATTTTAGTTTACTTATTGAATCCGACCGCCACAATCCCAATTGTTCCATTGATCAGACCGCAATTTGTTTTTACAAAACAAATATTTCACGAATTACAGGTTGTTTATTAAACTTTAATTTCTAGAGAGGTTTCCTTTTTTCATTAGCACAATGGGGCCAGATTATTCATTTTTGATCGCACAAATTATCTTTATTCACATTTCTTGTTAATTTACACAATTTTTCACATGATTAGCTCCCCGAGTATCATTATTAGATACTTACACTATAGTTGAGCACAATCCTCATAAAATTAGTTTCTGGCATCGCGTATCAGCTCCGGTTAATTTTGATTGTAACTTCATTTGCAACTTTGGGCTCTAAATAGAATAGTTTTGGTATGAGATCAAACAAACAAATGTTATCTCCGGAAGATATCCCCGTTTGTTCGCACCGGAGCAGTTTTAGCCCCTTACCTGTACCCATTATCACCCATTACAGCCTACCTCTTCATCAGAAGAAACAGCAGATGGTCATGGGGGGTTACAGTAAGCAATTGAGTTTGCCCAACGGGTCCATAGTGTCTCCTGTGCCCTTAGGAGGAACTGATGGGGTGAAAGTTGTTATCGTCAACGGTCGTCAGCATTTATTACAACCGCAACATCAACAGCAGAAAACTTTAACCCTTCAAAACGGGGGTAAGCGTTTTAATATGAAATTTAACACGAAAAGAAGCAATATCTCGAGCTCAGCAATTTGACAGCACAGCTTAAATTTAAGGCACAGCACTGCAGGCATCAATGTTAAATAGTTAAAAAATTTCATTAGTGATGCCAAGATAATTAATAACTATATACTCAAAAGGGTTTTTTTTGTTCAGACAATTTCGGCCGATCGATATATTCATCGTAGAGAGTGGAGACTGGTATCATTAGAAAGCTCGTTCAGCAAAGAATATGGAATTGAAAAATATTTTTTTGATTTTATTCTGTTGATTTTATTCCGTTAAATTCACATTTTTTGGAAATTTTGACTGAAAATTCGTCAATTTTGCAAAAATTTGTAATTTTTTTTCAAAAAAAAGTGTTGTTGATTTTGTTTTTAAAGACAAAAAAAATGTCGACTGTTTTTATTAAATTTTTCTGTCCAAAATTCTGTCTAAATATTTCAAAATTCAGACTTTTTCATCAAAAACAGCCCGAAATAAGTTTCTTTAGTTCATTTTCATTAAATTTGCAGGAAGTTAAACACCCAAACACCACTAGCATAATATTTGCAGACTCAAAAAGGGGCTATTTCTACTTCAACTTCCCTTGAGAGTGCTCTGTAATTAAAAGTTTGACGTTTTTTGCTAACTTTACTCGGTGATAAACAAAAACGGAGCATTTATTCTGGATTCTTTAACTAACAAATGATCTATATCTATCACATTCGAAAAATTAAGTGTTCCTTTTAGACGAACAACACTAGCAGGGCTAGATCTGGACCAATTTTGGACTGTCATAATCAAAAAATAATTCGGATTGTAATCAATCGGTCTTTTTTTTAAATTAAATTAGTCGATCGTTTTTATTTTAACTAAAGAACAGAACATTCAAATCAAGGCTAATGATAGGTCCCGTTGGCTTCCTTAGCAGCTCCAAATAATGCGTCTAGTATTTTACTTGAAAGCTTATGGTCGTTTTGACTCGCAAAATTTTTGGTTCTGAAATAAATAATGGCTTATTGAACTTTGCCTATCTTTTCTTAATTTTGTCAATTTGTAGCTTAGTGTCAGCAAAAAAGAATGTTTCTTCCATCAACAAATTTAAAATTCTTCAATTCATACTGCATTGCGGTTGGACGCCTTAAGTTACGGTTCTCTAGCTTTGATACTACTAGAATTCACATTTTTCTTTATTTTCTATCTATTTATAAATTTTTCACGTTTTTTAGATTTTTCACATTCTCACGTTATTGACAGTTCATATATCACGTTATTGGCGTTCCAAATAAGAAACAATTAACAACAATAAGAAATAATTGACAATATTAACATCCTTAGAGATATAGATTATGGTTATAACGGCTTCGACACTACTTTCTCGAAGAATTTAATTGGTTTTTTAAAATTTGTCTTTAAGTGTCGTTTTTACTTTGTTTTTTTTTCAGTCTCAGGAAAATTCCTGTACGATAAAGGGGTTTCATTTGTTTTTCAGGGAAAAACACATGAACCGATATTCTGATATCAGTAGATAGCTGACGGCTTTCATGACTCTCAAAACAATTGTTTTACAAAATAAAAGAAAACACTTTAAAACTTCGCAATTTTCTTCTTTTTTTGTCTGTTTTTTTACCTAGTTTTGTTAATTACAGGCAGTATATAAAATTTGTTGGGGAAACGGTAGACGTCGAAAATGATTGATGCCTCAAAATCTAACGCTTTCAAAGTATTCGTTATGACTTTATTGGCTCCGACGCGGGTTTTTAACAGAATAAAGTAAATTTTTTTGACATATTTCACGTTCTGTTTTAGACCTAAGATATATCCTGCATATATGCATATATGCAGGTCTTAACGGTTTCCTTTGTAGGGACAAAAACACTTTTTAATTATTTCCTTCTGTAATTAATGGCTTTCATGACATTGGAAATAATTTTTTTCCAAAAAAAGATTTAATTTTGCCTTTTCTTTCTTTTTTGTCTACTTGTTACCTAGTTTCATTAACGAGAGGTCACATAAAACATAGTCAGTGTTCAAAGAAGGTGCATTTGAACATATTTTGAGGGCAAAAAATGACTCCACGGCTTCCACTGCATTTTCTGGCAAATTTTAATTGATTTTTTGGTTGTTGTCTATTCGTTGTTCCTTTTGTTGTGGCATAGAATTTTGAATACCGAGAGTTCTTACCTCCCTTCCATGGAAGCATTGGTAATCGTAAAGCTACCGGATCTTTAGTCGATTTCTAAGGGTTTTCATTACTTTGTAATAAACCGTTTTTTAAAAAAATAATAAGCAATTTTTTTTCAATTTACTGTTTTTGTTTTTTATTGTTCAATTATTACGAAGCCTTATTATTAACTGCTCCCTTATCTCTTCTGGTGAATACCAGGTTATTTTTACTTTGTTTTTTTAGTCGCATGAAATTTCCTCTACGATAAACTCGTTTCATTTGTTTTTCAGGGAAGAACAGATGAGCGGATTTTCTGATATCAGTAGATAGCTGACGGCTTTCATGACTTTGAAAACAATTGTTTTACAAAATAATTGAAAACACTTTTTAACGCAATTTTGTTCCTTTATTGTCTGTTTGTTACCTAGTTTCGTTGATTACAGCCCGAATATGAATTTTGTTTTGGAAGGGGTAGGCGTCGAAAAAGATTGGTGTCACAAAATCTTACGCTTTCAAATTGTTCGTCAGGTTTTTAGACCTAAGATATATTCTGCATATATGCACATATGCAGGTCTTAACGGCTTCCTTTTTAAGAACAAAAAACTTTTTAATTTTTTCCTTCTGTAATTAATGGCTTTCATGAGTTTGGTAAAAAAAAAAATTTGCGAAAAAAAAACTAATTACTTAATTTTGCCTTTTCTTTCTCTTTGTCTACTTGTTACCTAAATTCATGGTTCGTTTTTGAAGATGGTGCACTGAAATTTTGAGGGCCGAAATATGGCTTTACGTCTTCCACAAAGTTTTCTGGCGAGTTTTAATTGATTTTTTGTTTGTTTTCTATTCGTTGTTTTTTTTGTAACGGCATACAAAATTGAATACCGACAGTTCCTAACTCCATTCTATGGAAGCATTGGTAATCGTAAAGCTATCGGATATTTAGTCGATTTCTAATGGCTTTCATTTTTTTGAAATAAATTGTTTTTCAAAAAAGTAAGCGAATTTTTTTAACTTCACTGTTTTTGTTCTTTATTGTCTAATTGTTACCAAGCCTTATTATGGACTGCTCCCAGATTTTTTCTGGTGATTTACAAGTTTTTTATTTCGTTTCAATATTATCTGACGCTATTTCGACTTTGTTATTGTGTTTTGTTGTTCAAAACGGACATAAAGTTTTTGATGTAATTATTGTTTGTTGTTGTTTGATTTTGCTGTACGTCTTG
>NW_027452698.1:12500-40000 GCF_964194025.1 Convolutriloba macropyga | reverse complement strand
GTGAGTACACAAATCTAAAAGGGAAGAAAACATACAATGTCAAGTTAATTGCGTTGCCAATTTCATTGACGCCTCTTTGCATCATAATGATTGAACGAAAAATTTGAAACCATTCACCAAGGCCGAAATTTAAGTTATTTTTTTTTTGGATGACGCATTGAATAGTTTGCAGTTATTTGTCAGATAGAATAATCAAGGTGCACCAACTTTCAAACCTTACAATAAATAGAAAAATTGCGAGGCCTGTCTCTCTGATCTAGCGATCAAAAAATTAACATCAAGTTGACAAATTGACTCAACTTGTTAAAAAAAAGTGCTGAGCAGAAAAGACTGTAATTGGAATAATTACAACCTCAGTTTTCAACTCTTCAAAAATATTTAGGTAAGTATCTCCAAATGCTAAAAAAAACAATATTGTAAATTGTGACAATTCAGTTTGAAAGGAGAAAAAAATGGAAAATTCAACAAACTAATACATATGCACCAGCTTATGCATATATATATATATATATATATATATATATATATATATATATAGGATTGAAAATTGCTCACCCATACATTACAAAGCCTCTTGATTTTTCATTTATTCTGAAAACTATCTGGAAGCAGTTCAATGCGTCATTCTAAACAAACAATAACTTTCTGCTTTGGCGATTGGCTTTAACTTTTTTGTTCAATTAATGATGCAAACAGGTGTTAATGAATTCGGCAACTCATTTAACTTGACATTGAATATTTTCTTCTCTTTTAGATGTATGTACACAATGATGCCTTACCCATACCATTTAAGTTATGGTACGTCTGGAAAAAAGCTTAAAAAATGCCGAGAAATTGTGCAAATTTCGAAACAATTTGCAGAACTAATTTGGACAA
Source organism: Convolutriloba macropyga (assembly GCF_964194025.1). NCBI lineage: Eukaryota > Metazoa > Xenacoelomorpha > Acoela > Convolutidae > Convolutriloba > Convolutriloba macropyga. Next base: position 39,124 of record NW_027452698.1, on the reverse strand, counting down.
AACCGGCCCAAAACGGCTGAAATGGGCGCAGAACGGAGTATACGGCTCCTTTTACGTCCCATAACAGCTCTCCTTAACTCCATTTTACCAAAGGCACAACCCACGTTCAGTATCCATCTACGTTTAGTGCAATTCTGTGCAAATCATGGCACCTCAAGAATTTTTGTTGATCAACTTGAAATTGTCACAAAATCGTCCTAAGACTTATCAAATTTTGGTTAAGACTTGCCAAGTCTTAGGCAAATATTTGCCAAATCTTGTATTTCAAGACATGTATTTCACTACTGATCAAGAGAACTACTGATCAAGACTTCAAACTCGTTCTGGGCACAAAACAGCATTACAAAAATGAAAATTGAAAAAAGAAATGAATTTTGCCCAATAATCTCCAACTGGAAATAAAGAATTCCAAATTTTTTATACCTTCTTTTATATCAAGAAATCAAAGAAAAAAATGTGCCTTGAAAAACAAAAAAATATTAGGACACAAGTATTATATTGTTTATCGTCGTCAGTAAAATTTCGTCTTTGTGAAGTGCAACTGTTTATTAAAGGCAATAGGTATTCAAAACTTTATCTTCTGTTTTTGCAATATCGGATTCGGTTTTCTCTAATTATCCTTTTATTTTGAAAACAACGCTAAATTGTTTTTTTTTTTCAATTTTCAATACACTACATTTCAAGTAGAATTTTTTGTTATATAGTTGTCAAAAAAATTGTCTGATAAAAAAAGTGTTTTTGCAATTTTTTCTGAAAGAACGTATACCTATTCACGAGTTTTCACTGGAAACATAACCTTTTCTTTAGAGATCATGAATATTTACTCCAACAAAAAACGCTGCGTCTTGATTTTTGAGTCTTCAGAAGTCTTTTTTTATCTGAGAGAAGTGGAAATCAAGACCCATTGGTTATCGTGGGAGTAAATATTTATGACAACCTCTAATGAAAATTTATGATTCCAAAATTCCAAGTTGAAACAAAACAAAATTTGAATAAGTTCAATTGAAACAAAACAAAGCGAGGAGAGCAATTGGAATAGATGCCCGGATCGAACTCCAAGTCTATATCAGTACTGTTCAGGTCTAAATCCAAGTTGTGTTTCGTTTCCCAGTACTGGGCAAGTCTTACAAGTCTAGCAAGTCTTAGCGAAGACTTGGAAAACACTTGGAAGTTGATTCCCAAGTCAAAACCAACTTTCCAAAATTTCGAATTTCAAAAATTTTTGTAACGTGCCGTGATTTCTAGGTTTATGCTCTGCCACTTTCGGGGATTTTGGCCATTTTTGTCGTTTTTCAGACCTTTTTTGGCTGTTTTTTTGCTTAATTTTGACGTTTTCGGGACCCATTTTCGATATGCCAGGACTTGAATTTAGACTTGCCAAGTCTTGAATCCGACTTAGATTTAGAATTACCACGTCTTAAATCAGACTTGGATTACACTTGCCAAGTCTTAGATCAGACTTGGATTTAGAATAGCCAATTCTTAAATCAGACTTGGATTAGACTTGCCAAGTGTCAGCCCAGACTTGGGTTTAGACTGCCAAGTGTAAAAAGTGACATGATCATGGTTCTGAATCAGTAATGAAATGAGACTTGAAATTAGACTTTCCCACTACTAAAATTGACTAGGCGTTAGGTCCGGTTGGTCTTCCTATTTTGTTCTACGAAGAAGCACAAAAAACATTAAGATACCATTAAAGAAAGCAAATTAGCGCAAAGTATCATCGAGAAATGTAACAAATTAGCGCAATACATCAGGTCACCTGAACTGGCTGAACAATTAGTACTTTAAATTTTTGACTTCAACAAGGGTGCGGTTGTAATAGAGAGCAGATTTTTTTTTAATTGATCTCATTTCTGATTCTGGATATATCATAAAAAGCATTTTAAATTTTGGGGAAAATATATGTTTTAGCAACTGTTCTCCGGCTTCGGATGTAGCTTTTATGCTCACAGAAGACACCCCTGGAACCCTAATCGATGTCTGGTCAGTTCATCTTCAATGCAAAATCAACTATTATTCTGTTGTCACTTTGCATTCATTGGGAAGTGAACAATATTTCTAACTAAAACGAAACACTAGAAAGTGCAAGTCTTTCTGGTTCCCCAATTGAAAATTTGTCCGCAACACCGGCATTTCTATGGAAAAACGGTCAAATTCAAAATCCTAATGTTTTTCCCCGGTGTGATCGCCTTAAGCCGATTTGGAACTTGGAAAGGATACACTGTGATTCGAATTTTTCTTTAAAAAATTACCGCTTCTGACCGTTTTTTCAATATTAACAAATGGTGAGAATTAATATGGTGAGATATTATAAAATTCTATGTATTTCAGCATCGGCTGTGTGAGTGCATGTGTATTACGTGTGGAGTGCTGGCTGTCCTCATGATTGTGTTGATCTCAGTCGCCCTCTCTCAAAACACATCCGAGTAAGTACTAAATAGATTTTTATAATCAAAACACAATATCTGTACATCTTTTCTCGCTTGTGAAGCAGAAGGCTCTCAAGCTTTCAATCAACGAGCAAACTAATTGTACGCCAGACTACAAATTTTCAACAGGATATCAAATTCCTAGCTGTCAGTGTGCAGAAATTGGTGTCCAGGACAAAATACCTATTATGCGTGAAGATGCCTTAAAAAACTCAGTACCGGAATTTCCATTACAAATAAAGTTTTTGGTCTCTACGTTTAGTATCCCAATTGAGAAATTGAAGTTGGTATTCCAATCCAGCGATCAAGTATTCGTCATATTTACCGGGTTAATTTAATCTTACTTTGGGTTGTGATCATTCAAGGCCGAGACGCCAAGACATTGCCATAGCAATCTATCTTCAGAAACCCTGAATTCAAACCAACATCTTCAATTGTCAAGTCGTCTAGTGTGTTACCAATTCCTCCAACTGATCATAGGCATTGGCGTTTGTGTATCTCTTGTTTTTGTTTATTCCTTAAGGTGTGAACTCCTTAGCTAAGTTTTGCTCAACCAGTAGAGCTCCTTATCAAGTTAGATCACTTTTCTGATTCACAATTTACATTTATTTGTTCATTCAATCCCTAGAAACTAATTGCGTTTAAATAAGCCTACCTTACTCTAGATGTTGACCTATGAAAAGCGTGCTGGACCAAATAATGTATGAATATACCGAGCTGGAACGAAAAGAGCTATGAAAAGAATTATGCTAGACTTTAATAATCACCTGGACTTTTGCTCGAACCAAATTTTGTCACTCTTGACCTTTGTTTGTTCCAAAAAGTTAGGCTGGACATTTGCTCTACCCAAAGTGTGTCACTCAGGACATTTGCTCAGCCCAAAATTTAGGCTGAAATTTTGCTCGGCCAGAATCGCGTGCTGGAATGTTCCCGATCAAAATTTTTGAGGAGTAAAAATTAAAAAATATATTTTCATGGGTCTCCTTTCCTCACAATAATGAATTAAAATAATTGGGTCGAGCTGTTGTTAGATCATGAGTCAAGCAAAAGTCTTTTCACGAGTCTAAATTTTTGCCTCAGAAATTTTAAGTGCTAATTTTTTGCTCTTTATTTCACCACTGCTTGTAGTCAGCATGTATACTTCTCCATTTTTGAAACTTTGAACAACTATTGATCTACCATTTTCATTGTAATTAAGGTACCTAGTTTCATTCAATCAATTAATAGGGCAATACAGTCCACTTGTCATAACTGCTTGAGGGGAAATAACTGATAAACGCTTGAATAACTGATAGTTGCTTGAATAATCCACCCATGATTCTAAGAATTGTTAAAGTTCATAAAACATTTGAAAGTTTCCCTAATCTGTTTTAATCGTGTAATGCTGTACAGTCTTGCTCAGTTGCTGCTTCAGTATGTGCAGAAGCAAAAGATACTGAAAGATTTTTCCGTATTTGAAAAGAAGCAGACAGATGACAACGCGTTTCTCGAACCATGAAAAAAACCATAATTGATCAAAAAAATTTTACGAAAAGACTCTTAAACGATCCATTAAAAAACCAAACTCATCCAAAAATTCCCATGAAAAGACTGTTGCTCAATCCATTAAAAGGCCATACTCATCCAAAAAATTCCTATGAAAAGACTTTTGCTCGATCCATTAAAAGGCCATACTCAATCAAAAATTACCTTGAAAAGAACCTTGCTCGACCCACGAAAAAATATCTGTTGGACATTAAGGAAGAAACTTGGCTGTATAATTTTTGTCAATCACTCCACTAAAATATTTGACCTCTTTTCAGTCTAGATCTAGACTATGGTGTCTCTTATGTTAATTTAATTTTAGTACTAAGACTTCAAACTATGGTATAAATTCTTTGGTAAATCTCGAGATTTGTTGCACATTTAGCATTTTGGTGTTCGATAAATCCATTAGCAAATTGGTAATCCTTCGATAAATCCATATAACAATGGACGCAAATGAAGTCCAAAGGCTGATTGAAACAATGAAGAATGATTGTTTTGAAGTTCTATTTTGACGTGATCGTGATTTAGTTATTTTTTTTTCAGTTTTAATTTAACTTTCGCAGCGAAGCTAACCAATACGCTGTCGAGTAAATTGAAATAACCATTTCGGCATTTTTTTCTCCCATTAGTATTTGAAATGTATATTTTAATTTGAGAGCTAATTTTTCTAAGAAAAAAATTACTGACAAAAAGAAGAACTATCTCCATTTTGCTTCAAAAACGCAGCACTATTATCCGTTTTGCCTGTTTTCGAAGTAGAATGGAAATCAGCGATACCGTTTGATCCCTATTCTCCACACTGTCGTTGTTTTCCAAACCGTCACTCCTGCCCACTGTTAAGTTATCTAAGGTCCACCACTATTTTTAACAAAGCGTCAATTAGACCAAAATGAAATAATGACTAAATGATAGTTAGTTGCAGAAAATTTCCTCGCAATACTAACTATGCAATAAGAATACAGCGAGTAGTTTTTCGGCAACCCAATTCATTGATCTTCCTATTTAGAAGTCTCTGAATTGGGTCCTTAATAATTATTTAAAACAATTAGAGCATTAAAGTTTTAGGTTAACTGAAAAATTATGTAGAATTTCTGTGAAAAGTAAGGCAATTAATGTTTATTGGAGCTTGTGACATAATAATGTTGACTCAACAGAACCCTAAATGATGAATTGCAGTTCTAAAACTAGTATTTACTTGCTCATACAGTACACTTTATATTGGAATTTACTCATCTTTTCTTTCTATGCAAAGAAAATTTTTGCGCATAATTTGACATGACTCTACAAACTGGGCAATCGTTTTTTTTCTTTAGATACGATTATGTGGAAAGTGGGCCAATAGAGCGACACATATATGCGAAAAAGGTGAGATATACATCCAAAATAAAATTTTACTTATCATTGAGAGAACAGTTGAAAATCATTTCCTTGGGTTTGAACTTGAACTGTTTTGATGCAAAATGTTATCAATGAATCTGTTAAAAAAAACATGTATTTGAACCCCTTAAAAACACGGCAGAACGTTTTGAAAGTAACTAATTATTTTCTAAACCCGTCGTAAAGAGTAGAAGTACTCACAGAGAACAAAACCATATAGTAGATTGTGATGCAAATGCTTCTTAAGCTGAAGTTGATTTATTAAAATTTTGTTGGGATATTTTGTAACAAGTTTCAAAGGTACGGAAAGAGACAGCTACGTGGTTCCAAGAGCTATTCTCAATTTTGTTCAGTGCAACCACTTGGAGGTACAAATGTACAGTGTGTATTATGTCATGTTTGCATGAGAATCTCATAACCCCTAGGTTCTATCAACTATACAACAGTACAAATCAATTTTTTAATCAGTTAGATTATACAGTCAATTGAAATATTCTGCTAAGTATTTGTATATGTGCGAGGGTGCGAGTGGGTGTGTGTTTCTGTGTGTGTGTGTGTGTGTGTGTGTGTGTGTGTGTGTGTGTGTGTGTGTGTGTGTGTGTGTGTGTGTGTGTGTGTGTGTCTGTGTATGCGCGCATAGGTGTGTGTGAGTATATGTAGGCAATACACACTTACGATGGTGACGTCTTAGATACTTTTTAACATTTTTAACTCGACGGAATACTAAAAATAATTTAAAGAGCAAGTACTTCATTTGACAGTTTTTCTAGAAACAGTAGTCATAAGTGCAACGAAATAATTGTACAATTTTAGCAGATTCTCTCAAAATTAGATTTTATCATTATCGCATTTTATCCCAATTTATCCTATTCTCTCAAACTGAAACAAAATTTTTAAAAAATCAGAGGGATAAATTTACTCCCATAGGTTACGAAAATGGTAGAACTTAATGAGCATTTAAATTTTTTTAAAAGTACTAGGAACAGTGAAACGAAATTTTGCAAAACAAAGCAAAATCAAAGTCAATATTTCTCAGATATCAATGAACAAAAAAATTGGGGATCTTTTCTACTAGTTCCCTACGAAGCAGCTATTTTGTACGCCCCAAAAACTAAATAATTTCTGCTTGTTGCAGAAGCGCAGTTTACTTTTTAATGCAAGATGACGACTGCCTAGGTAGATTGAACAGACCTTGAGTATTGATTTAAGGCAATTTATGTAAACCATCAGCTGAGGAATGGCCTTTTCTGCTTTTTCCATCGGGTGTACTGAGCCATTTGATCTACCTCGGAGAATTTCTAGAGGCTGAACTTTATCTTCTTTATCTTTTCTTTTTTTCATGTTATGTTGCCTTGGGTAGCCTCGTTTGTTGAGTGAAATATGATTTTTTTGAACAAGTAAAAAAGTCTTGAGTTCTGAAAGGTGTAAAATAATAATAATAATAATAATAATAATAATAATAATAATAATAATAATAATAATAATAATAATAATAATAATAATAATAATAACAATAATAATAATAATAATAATAATAATAATAATAATAATAATAATAATAATAATAATGATAATAATAATGTTAATAATAAAAATGTTAATGCTAGAGATTAACTTCTTACGTTTATTGTGTTTTACCGCCTTTTGTAAGTTGATTTGTTTTCCAAAAGTTGTAACGAAAAGTCATGATGATGAAATGTTGTAAAACCGGAAATGATACTCTTGCTTGAATTGTGTAACCTGAAACAAAACATGAGCAACCAAACTAATTGAAACTTAAAGCTAAGACTCAAGACAGATAACGACCTATCACCCTTCCCGATGCGGACCAGCGGAACCATGGAGTTATCATTTGACGCTCCTGGGAACTCAGTGAGCGAACCCAGGACCTCTTGCTTAAGTTATTTTGAGTGGTATGTGCTACATTGAGACATTGAGATGGACTGAGATGGACATCCATTGAGATGGACAAAAGAGATGGCAGAATGGAGATGACCACCTTCAAATACTGAGGGCTGTAAACCAGATAAGATTTTTTGCAATCTCAGTGATAAGATATAGTAGACTTCGTTGTCCTTCGGGTCCTATGTTCCCCAACCACAAGGGATAAGGAGCTATCTAAGTTTTGTCATTTCAATTATTTGAAATAAGCTAAAAACCGAAAAGACTTATATTAGTCCTATTGTTCTGAGGTATTTGAGTCCTGTTGTTAACTTTTCCTAAATAAAATAAACAACCGCGCGAAGTAGCTTTTCTTGGTTAGTTTTGAACAAAAGATTTCAAAAAAAAATTAAAAAAAAATTGTTTAGTAGCAACAGTTCGAAAAATAATATTTAAACAACCACGCGAAGCAGCTTTTCTTGGTTAGTTTTGTTGAACATTTCAAAATTGGTTAGTAGCAAGATACGGGTCCGGTGAAACACTTTATAAAGATTTCATCATCAAGCAAGACAACGAGGATGTCGCCAGCCAACTCAGGCCAACCTGAGTCACCAGCAGCTGCACCCAACAGCCTCCAGTGTTCTGCCAACAGAACCAGCTTGCAGTAGACCCTCACTACTGTCCTCCAACAGTCAGCCAGCCCATTCAGGCCAACCTGAGTCACCAGCAGCTGCACCCAACAGCCTCCAGTGTTCTGCCAACAGAACCAGCTTGCAGTAGACCCTCACTACTGCCCTCCAACAGTCAGCCAGCCCATTCAGGCCAACCTGAGTCACCAGCAGCTGCACCCAACAGCGTCTAGTGTTCTGCCAACAGAACCAGCTTGCAGTAGACCCTCACTACTGCCCTCCAACAGTCAACCAGCCCACTCAGGCCAACCTGAGTCACCAGCAGCTGCACCCAACAGCCTCCAGTGTTCTGCCAGCAGAACCAGCTTGCAGTAGACCCTCACTACTGCCCTCCAACAGTCAGCCAGCCCGTTCAGGCCAACCTGAGTCACCAGCAGCTGCACCCAACAGCCTCCAGTGTTCTGCCAACGGAACCAGCTTGCAGTAGACCCTCATTACTGTCCTCCAACAGTCAGCCAGCCCATTCAGGCCAACCTGAGTCACCAGCAGCTGCACCCAACAGCCTCCAGTGTTCTGCCAACAGAACCAGCTTGCAGTAGACCCTCACTACTGCCCTCCAACAGTCAGCCAGCCCACTCAGGCCAACCTGAGTCACCAGCAGCTGCACCCAACAGCTTCCAGTGTTCAGTCAGCAGAACCAGCTTGCAGAACCAGTTTGCAGTGCAGCTGTCCTTCAGGGACCCCCCAAGTGACCCAAAAACGTCACCCATTGTCCCCCAGGGACCCCCCAAGTGACCCAAAAAAGTCACCCATTGTCCCCCAGGTACTCCCCAAGCGACCTACAAAAGTCACTAATTGTCCCCCAGGCACCCCCCAAGTGACCTATAAAAGTCACCCATTGTCCCCCAGGGACCCCCCAAGTGACCTAAAAAAAGTCACCCACTGTCCTCCAAGGACCCCCAAGTGACCCAAAAACGTCACCCATTGTCCCCCAGGGACTCCTCAAGCGACCTACAAAAGTCACTCATTGTCCCCCAGGGACCCTCCAAGTGACCTACAAAAGTCACCCGTTGTCTCCCAAGGACCCCCCAAGTGACCCAAAGAAGTCACCCATTGTCCCCCAGGGACCCCCCAAGTGACCTATAAAAGTCACCCACTGTCCCCCAGGGACCCACCAAGTGACCTAAAAAAGTCACCCATTGTCCCCCAGGGGCCCCCCAAGTGACCTAAAAAAAGTCACCCACTGTCCTCCAAGGACCCCCCAAGTGACCTAAAAAGTCACCCACTGTCCTCCAAGGACCCCCCAAGTGACCCAAAAACGTCACCCATTGTCCCCCAGGGACCCCCCAAGTGACCCAAAAAAGTCACCCATTGTCCCCCAGGGACTCCCCAAGCGACCTACAAAAGTCACTAATTGTCCCCCAGGTACCCCACAAGTGACCTATAAAAGTCGCCCATTGTCCCCCAGGGACCCCCCAAGTGACCTAAAAAAGTCACCCACTGTCCTCCAAGGACCCCCAAGCGACCCAAAAACGTCACCCATTGTCCCCCAGGGACCCCCCAAGTGACCTACAAAAGTCACTCATTGTCCCCCAGGGACCCTCCAAGTGACCTACAAAAGTCACCCGTTGTCTCCCAAGGACCCCCCAAGTGACCTAAAAAAAGTCACCCACTGTCCTCCAAGGACCCCCCAAGTGACCTAAAAAGTCACCCACTGTCCTCCAAGGACCCCCCAAGTGACCCAAAAACGTCACCCATTGTCCCCCAGGGACCCCCCAAGTGACCCAAAAAAGTCACCCATTGTCCCCCAGGGACTCCCCAAGCGACCTACAAAAGTCACTAATTGTCCCCCAGGTACCCCCCAAGTGACCTATAAAAGTCGCGCATTGTCCCCCAGGGACCCCCCAAGTGACCTAAAAAAGTCACCCACTGTCCTCCAAGGACCCCCCAAGCGACCCAAAAACGTCACCCATTGTCCCCCAGGGACCCCCCAAGTGACCCAAAAAAGTCACCCATTGTCCCCCAGGGACTCCCCAAGCGACCTACAAAAGTCACTCATTGTCCCCCAGGGACCCTCCAAGTGACCTACAAAAGTCACCCGTTGTCTCCCAAGGACCCCCCAAGTGACCCAAAAAAGTCACCCATTGTCCCCCAGGGACCCTACAAGTGACCTATAAAAGTGACCCATTGTCCCCCAGGGACCCACCAAGTGACCTAAAAAAGTCACCCATTGTCCCCCAGGGGCCCCCCAAGTGACCTAAAAAAGTCACCCATTGTCCTCCGGGGACCCCCCAAGTGACCCAAAAAAGTCACCCATTGTCCTCCGGGGACCCCCCAAGTGAATTATAAAAGTCACCCATTGTGCTCCAGGTACCTCCCAAGTGACCTACAAATAGTCATCCCACTGGACCTCTAAAGGGTCAAACAGTCAACCCAATTGACCTCTAAGTGACCTCTAAAAGGTCAAACAGCCACCGTACTTGACCTCTAAAAGGTCAAACAGTCAACCCACTTGACCTCTAAGTGACCTCTAAAAGGTCAAACAGTCAACCCAATTGACCTCTAAGTGACCTCTAAAAGGTCAAACAGCCACCCTACTTGACCTCTAAAAGGTCAAACAGTCAACCCACTTGACCTCTAAGTGACCGCTAAAAGGTCAAACAGTCAACCCACTTGACCTCTAAGTGACCTCTAAAAGGTCAAACAGTCAACCCAATTGACCTCTAAGTGACCTCTAAAAGGTCAAACAGCCACCCTACTTGACCTCTAAAAGGTCAAACAGTCAACCCACTTGACCTCTAAGTGACCGCTAAAAGGTCAAACAGTCAACCCACTTGACCTCTAAGTGACCTCTAAAAGGTCAAACAGTCAACCCAATTGACCTCTAAGTGACCTCTAAAAGGTCAAATAGCCACCCTACTTGACCTCTAAAAGGTCAAACAGTCAACCCACTTGACCTCTAAGTGACCGCTAAAAGGTAAAACAGTCAACCCCTTGACCTCTAAGTGACCTCTAAAAGGTCAAACAATCACCGCACTTGACCTCTAAAAGGTCAAACAGTCAACCCATTTGACCTATAAGTGGCCTCTAAAAGGTCGAAAGGTTACTCCACTTGAACTTTAATTGACCTCTAAGAAGTCAAAAGATTACCCCACTTCACATCTAAGTTTCCTCTGGAACGTCCAAAAATCACTCGTTGTGTCCTTCAAGGGACCTATATTCACCCCACTTGACCTTTCAATATACCTCTGAAGTTCAGAAAGTTAGACCAACAAAGAAAATGGGAGGTCGAAAGCCATCAATTGTTGGAACAGTTAGATTGTTTCACCGAAAATTAAACATTGTCAAAGAGCTCAAACAGGAAATAGAATATCAAATACACTCAGGTTTGGAACCCGAAGTTGTGTCAGTAACACATGATGAATTCAAGAGAACCATGTCACAACTAGACGAACTTGTTGACCAGCTTACACAATCGGAAAATGTGGACGCGGAAGACTCCCTCAACGATGCAGCATGCTTGACAAAGCTAAAAGTTGAAGTTGCACAAACTGTAAAGAAGCATGAACTTTCATTCCGAAACACTTCAACGCGTCCAAGCAGCGCCTCTTCATCACGCAGTAATCGAATACCTGTTCCCTCTGCACCTGAGTGTCCGGGAGCTGTTCAAAGTATGCGAGATACACGACAGCAACAACAAATCAATGATTTGGCAGACCAGCAATCAACATCCAACCCGATTACTATTCATAGACAAGTGCAGTCTGCCATGGGAATTTTGCAAGAAAACTCCAATAGAGTCATCAGTTCTGATGTACAGAATAGTCTCCAGCCATCAGCACTCGAACAAACAGACTCTGACAACGTAGCAAGCAATCAACATCAGCACCTTCAAGCAATAGCATCAATTGTGAATCCAGCAATTGTTTCACAGAGCTCTATTGACGCAACTTGTGCGTTCCCACAATTGTCTACAGCTTCAAATATTCAACTGCCAGTTTTTAGCGGAACATTTCCTCCGGCTGAAAATACTTTCGCCCCTCCCAGGCCCATTAATAACACCGGCCTAATTGAAAATGTACCTTATCATAGGACACCTGTTCCAATTTCTTTCGGCAATCGTTTCCAAACGCCAAGCCATTCCGGCCCATTTCAGGCATATTGCCCAAACAGTTGGTCAAACTTAGCAAACGGTAGCTTTGAGCCCTCAAATGTAACCCCTCGTGGACCTGTTTACCCAAGCAGCCAAAGCTTCGGTAATCAAAACTCCAACCCATATCGTCAACGGAACATTCACCGCTCAGTAAAGCTGCCGGACATCCGAATTCAGAAGTTCGATGGAGACCCACTCAAGTGGAACGAATGGAGCAGCATGTTTTCTTCGACTATCCACAACAACGAAGACATCACTGACACTGAATGAATGAGCTATTTGCAAAGTTTAGTCACTGGACCGGCAAAGGATTGCATCTCCGGATTTCTTTGCAACCCAAATTTTTACTCTTCCGCCCTTCAAGAGCTCAACAGACGCTTTGGAAACCCGCAAAACGTTGTCGGTGCCTTAACAAAAGAACTGGAAGCTTTCCAAAGACCGGCTATGAATGACCACGCAGCTTTGATAGCTTTCGCTTCGCTGTTAAGAAAAGTTGTTCAGACGTTTGCCTCACATGGCTTCAGTGCCGACCTAAATGCGACGTACTTGCTCAGGATAGCCCGAGATAAGCTACCAAACCCAATCAAGTTGAAGTGGACCGAACATGTTGTTGACAACGACTGGACAAACCCAGGTCTCACAGAGCTTTCCGATTGGATGGATCGGCAATCCAGAGCCTTTGAACAATTACAAGACGCTTTTTTATCAACCACTAACAACCATTCAAGTCAACAAAACCAATCACAGTGTTCAAGTTCCTTCAACAATCGGAATAAGAACCAAAATCGTACAAACTGAAAACAGAATTTCCCCGGAAGCAAAAGCTCTAACCCCAGCAATAAAAACTTTGAACATAACAGTACAGCAATTAGAAGCTTCGATAATGCAAAGCCTCAGCAATCGACGGCAAACATTAGCAACAACACGAAAGGAAGCTCTTCTTTCTCTGGTTCAAAGCAGCCTATGAGAAATGCAACAGCAAATAGGAGCAGAACAAAATGTCCGCTTGATCAACAAGATCACTACATTGGCAAGTGTCCGCAGTTTCTTAGTCTCGATGTTAGCAGACGCAATAGCGAAGCAAAGAAGAACTCTTTGTGCTTCAATTGCCTAAGTACCAGTCACGCAGCCAAAAACTGCACGTCAAAAGTTCTCTGTCGACATTGCAATGGCAAACACCACAGCCTTCTCCACACAGACAGACAAAAAGCACCCGAATCGACAAACATGACAGCAATTGATCTGCCAATGTGTGAACCACTGGATCAACAAGACAAAAACAGTGACATTCCAACTCAGGTTTACAATCCTGGTTTCCCATCAAAAACGAGGAATCAACTACAGGTAATACCTGTCACCCTATTCGGAAATGATAATAGAAGACATAATTGTTATGCCATTCTGGACAATGGTAGTACCATTTCATACGTCCTCAACACCACTGCCGACAAGGCACGGGCTCCAAAGACTTCAGAATTCGATCTGAATGTATCGCACGCATTTGACGAATCCGTCATGCACGCAAATCTTGTTCGGTTGGACATTGGAAAGTTCAATAGCGGTCAACCACTCTTCCGTTTAAACTACGTTCATGCCGTGAATAATTGGACTTTCAACGATGCGCCTGTAAACGATTTGAACGAAGCGTGCTCGTCCTACCCTCACCTTCAACACATACATTTTCCTAAACTTAGTGACAACAAGATACAGATACTTTTAGGTGTTGACGCTACCCAATACATTTTGGAACGCGAGTTCCTTCAAGGACCCTCAGGAAGCCCCTTTGCTTTACGCAATCTTCTCGGTTGGACAATTACTGGCCCAATTAAACGAAAAAGTAATCCAATCCAACAGGAAACAAACTTCCTATCCCATAGTTATAGAGCCTTCGACCACGCACTTACAAATTTAATTGTTGATACTGAAAGACATCTCAGTGAATGTGTGACCAGTTTCTGGAAAATAGAGAATACAGGAACCGAGTTTGAAGAAACTGCAGATACTTCAACAGACAGTAAAAGAGCAGTTCAAATTTTACAAGATACAATCCATCATATTGGAGACAGATATGAAATTGGTTTACTTTGGAAACAGGACAGTAAATTAGAAAACAACTATCCGGTTGCCAAAGCACAACTTGACAGCCTTCAGCGCCGACTCAACAAAGACATTGAGTTGAAACAGTTGTATGAGAAAACTTTGGAAAAAGATTTAGAGAAGGGTTATGTCAAACAGGTAACTTTCTCAAATCCAGCACCAGGGAAGATTTGGTACCTTCCCCATCACCCCGTCACCAACCCCAACAAACCTGGGAAAGTCAGGCGTGTTGCAAACGCCGCATCTGTTTTTAAGAAGCAGTCGCTAAACAAAAACCTTCTGTCAGGCCCCGACCTTCTCAACAACCTGGTCGGCTTACTACTTCGCTTTCGCCAGGATTCTGTTGCAGTAATAGCAGACATAGAGGCCATGTTCATGCAAATTTGCATACGAACAGAAGATCAGTCTTGTCTCCGTTTTCTTTGGCCTTCAAACAACTCCGTACAGCAGTTCCAGTATACGCGACTCATCTTTGGAGCCAGATGTTCACCAACTACAGCAATATTTGTTCTCCAAGAAACAGCGAAAGACTTCGGAAACACCGCTACAAAAGATCTAATATTCAACAGTTTCTACATGGATGATTTTGTACATTCGTTCGTCAGTGAACAGAAAGCTGAAACTGCAGTTCAAGACTTGCGACAAACACTCTCTAAAGGAGGTTTCAGTCTGACTAAGTTTGTCTCAAACTGTGTTCAATGTCTTAACAAGATACCCAAAGAACATTGTGACAACGAAAAAGACAAACATCGTGTCTTAGGTGTACTGTGGAATACAGCTAATGATACTTTCTTCCACCAGAAGCTTGCCAAAGTTCAGGAAGACAAAACGGAGTACACACTCAGAAAGCTCCTTTCCTTAATTGCCTGCTTGTTCGATCCATTAGGAATCATTGCCCCATTATTGATTACACTCAAAATCAT
Organism: Convolutriloba macropyga; assembly: GCF_964194025.1. NCBI lineage: Eukaryota > Metazoa > Xenacoelomorpha > Acoela > Convolutidae > Convolutriloba > Convolutriloba macropyga. Next base: position 24,105 of record NW_027452698.1, on the reverse strand, counting down.
CTTGCAGGATACTTGGAAAGAAGGACTTGCATGGGATGATCTCCTGTCGGACGAGAAACAGAAAGCAATAAAAATTTGGATAGAGCAATATCTAAATATGCCAGAAATATCAATGCCACGATGTTTTGTTTCTCCGAACGAGCCATCTCCGATAAACCAGTTACATTGCTTCTGTGATGCCTCACAGCTGGCTTATGGAGCAGTCATATACATCAGATCTCAATCAGCTAACAACATTTCAACTGGGTTTGTCATAGCTAGAGCTAAAGTCGCGCCACTAAAGCAAATCAGTATCCCGAAACTTGAGTTGCAAGCAGCCGTATTAGGATGCAGACTAATGCAATTTGTTTCCAAGCAGCTAACAATACCAGTTATCTCAAGACACTTTTGGAGCGACAGTGAAGCTGTCCTTGCCTGGATCAAAAGCAAAGACAAATTGAAAACTTTTATTGCAAACAGAGTACAAGAGATCCGCAACAACACAGACGTCTCCAAGTGGCAGCATATCAGCGGAAAACTCAACCCCGCAGACCATGTCTCCCGAGGAATACCAGCCTGTGATATCAATGTGTTCTGGTTAACACCTCCAGCTTTCTTAAGTGATCCCGAAAGCCATTGGAAGAACTCCTTGGGTAACAAGGAGGAGACAAACGTCACAATGGAAACATCGAACGATGAATGTATTATCGACGTCAGCAGATTCTCAAAATGGACAAAGTTAATGCGCTCTATGGCGGTTGTCATTAGGTTCATAAAGAATCTCAGATCGAAACAAAGAGGCAAACTAGAACTCGACGACATTAACGAAGCCCGAATTTATCTCTTCAGAAAGCCGCAAGAGAAGTCCTTCAAAGACGCCATCAAAGACATGAAACAACACAGGCCTTTGTCAAAGAAAGATCGTCTGCTCTGTTTGTCCCCTTTCTTTGAAAGTGGACTTCTTCGCGTTGGTGGCAGAACAAAACGAAGCTTGCTACCTTTTGACGCCAAGCACCCCATCATCCTGGACTCTAAAGAGCACAGCACTCAACTCTACATACAGAAATGCCACGAAATTTGTATGCACATTGGAGTTGAATACACCCGCAACTACATACAACAGAGATGCCACATTCTCGGAATCAGAGCTTTCTTGAGAAGTTTGGCCTTCAAATGTTTCGACTGTCGCCGCTTCCGAGCACAGGGACTACAGCCACCGATGGCAGACCTGCCAGACATTCGTTTCCAGGAAACTCAGTCACCAGTCATCTTCACCAATGTCGGCGTGGACTACCTTGGACCGTTTGCCGTCGTTCATCGAGATTCAGAAGTGAAGACCTACATCTGCTTATTCACCTGCTTCGTTACAAGAGCAATTCACCTGGAAGTTGCAGAGGATCTCAGCACAGACAAGTGTTTGACAGCAATCCGACGCTTCATCGCTCGACGCGGCCAACCGCGCTTGTTCCTGTCAGACAACGGATCCAACTTCCTGGGAGCAAGAAAGCAGATCAGAAGAAGACCACTGATGTTGGACCACGACTACATCAAAGATCAGCTACTGAACCAGTCTGTCGAATGGAAACTCAACCCTCCTTCTGCTCCCCACTTTGGTGGGGTGTGGGAGAGACTCGTTCAGTGTGTTAAACGAGCTCTTCTTTTGAACCTCGGCTCCGCAAAACTCACCCCAGATGTCTTTGCCACGATCGTCAGTGAAGCCGAGTATCTTGTCAACTCGCGTCCACTCACTCACGTGAGAAGCAACCACGAAGACGACAACCCACTTACACCAAACCACTTCTTGCTTGGAAGGCCCTTCTGCAATGTTCCTGGAGCCGTTTTCAACGAGACACTTACCTTGAAGTGTTCGGCGTGGACGCAGGTGAAGCAGAGACTTCAGCAGATTTGGAAGAGGCTGCTAACCGAGTATGTTCCTTCGCTGAACAAACGACAGAAATGGACGTCTTGTGAAGCAGCTTTGGAAGTGGATGATGTTGTCTGGCTTCTTGAAGAGTTTACACCAAGAGGAATCTGGCCGCTGGGACGAGTCACACGGACTTTCACCGGCCCCGACAACATAGCTAGGTCATGCGAGGTTAAGACCGCTTTAGGCAAATTAAACAGACCAGCAGTAAAACTTATGCATGTCTACCCCAAACCCACAACCAGGTTAGGGTTAGGTTTTGTGGGCCCGGAGGATGTTAATGCTAGAGATTAACTTCTTACGTTTATTGTGTTTTACCGCCTTTTGTAAGTTGATTTGTTTTCCAAAAGTTGTAACGAAAAGTCATGATGATGAAATGTTGTAAAACCGGAAATGATACTCTTGCTTGAATTGTGTAACCTGAAACAAAACATGAGCAACCAAACTAATTGAAACTTAAAGCTAAGACTCAAGACAGATAACGACCTATCACCCTTCCCGATGCGGACCAGCGGAACCATGGAGTTATCATTTGGCGCTCCTGGGAACTCAGTGAGCGAACCCAGGACCTCTTGCTTAAGTTATTTTGAGTGGTATGTGCTACATTGAGACATTGAGATGGACTGAGATGGACATCCATTGAGATGGACAAAAGAGAGAGCAGAATGGAGATGACCACCTTCAAATACTGAGGGCTGTAAGCCAGATAAGATTTTTTGCAATCTCAGTGATAAGATATAGTAGACTTCGTTGTCCTTCGGGTCCTAAGTTCCCCAACCACAAGGGATAAGGAGCTATCTAAGTTTTGTCATTTCAATTATTTGAAATAAGCTAAAAACCGAAAAGACTTATATTAGTCCTATTGTTCTGAGGTATTTGAGTCCTGTTGTTAACTTTTCCTAAATAAAATAAACAACCGCGCGAAGTAGCTTTTCTTGGTTAGTTTTGAACAAAAGATTTCAAAAAAAAATTAAAAAAAAATTGTTTAGTAGCAACAGTTCGAAAAATAATATTTAAACAACCACGCGAAGCAGCTTTTCTTGGTTAGTTTTGTTGAACATTTCAAAATTGGTTAGTAGCAAGATACGGGTCCGGTGAAACACTTTATAAAGATTTCATCATCAAGTAAGACAACGAGGATGTCGCCAGCCAACTCAGGCCAACCTGAGTCACAAGCAGCTGCACCCAACAGCCTCCAGTGTTCTGCCAACAGAACCAGCTTGCAGTAGACCCTCACTACTGTCCTCCAACAGTCAGCCAGCCCATTCAGGCCAACCTGAGTCACCAGCAGCTGCACCCAACAGCCTCCAGTGTTCTGCCAACAGAACCAGCTTGCAGTAGACCCTCACTACTGCCCTCCAACAGTCAGCCAGCCCATTCAGGCCAACCTGAGTCACCAGCAGCTGCACCCAACAGCCTCTAGTGTTCTGCCAACAGAACCAGCTTGCAGTAGACCCTCACTACTGCCCTCCAACAGTCAACCAGCCCACTCAGGCCAACCTGAGTCACCAGCAGCTGCACCCAACAGCCTCCAGTGTTCTGCCAGCAGAACCAGCTTGCAGTAGACCCTCACTACTGCCCTCCAACAGTCAGCCAGCCCGTTCAGGCCAACCTGAGTCACCAGCAGCTGCACCCAACAGCCTCCAGTGTTCTGCCAACAGAACCAGCTTGCAGTAGACCCTCATTACTGTCCTCCAACAGTCAGCCAGCCCATTCAGGCCAACCTGAGTCACCAGCAGCTGCACCCAACAGCCTCCAGTGTTCTGCCAACAGAACCAGCTTGCAGTAGACCCTCACTACTGCCCTCCAACAGTCAGCCAGCCCGTTCAGGCCAACCTGAGTCACCAGCAGCTGCACCCAACAGCCTCCAGTGTTCTGCCAACAGAACCAGCTTGCAGTAGACCCTCACTACTGCCCTCCAACAGTCAGCCAGCCCACTCAGGCCAACCTGAGTCACCAGCAGCTGCACCCAACAGCTTCCAGTGTTCAGTCAGCAGAACCAGCTTGCAGAACCAGTTTGCAGTGCAGCTGTCCTTCAGGGACCCCCCAAGTGACCCAAAAACGTCACCCATTGTCCCCCAGGGACCCCCCAAGTGACCCAAAATGTCACCCATTGTCCCCCCGGTACTCCCCAAGCGACCTACAAAAGTCACTAATTGTCCCCCAGGCACCCCCCAAGTGACCTATAAAAGTCACTCATTGTCCCCCAGGGACCCCCCAAGTGACCTAAAAAAAGTCACCCACTGTCCTCCAAGGACCCCCCAAGCGACCCAAAAACGTCACCCATTGTCCCCCAGGGACTCCTCAAGCGACCTACATAAGTCACTCATTGTCCCCCAGGGACCCTCCAAGTGACCTACAAAAGTCACCCGTTGTCTCCCAAGGACCCCCCAAGTGACCCAAAGAAGTCACCCATTGTCCCCCAGGGACCCCCCAAGTGACCTATAAAAGTCACCCATTGTCCCCCAGGGACCCACCAAGCGACCTAAAAAAGTCACCCATTGTCCCCCAGGGGCCCCCCAAGTGACCTAAAAAAAGTCACCCACTGTCCTCCAAGGACCCCCCAAGTGACCTAAAAAGTCACCCACTGTCCTCCAAGGACCCCCCAAGTGACCCAAAAACGTCACCCATTGTCCCCCAGGGACCCCCCAAGTGACCCAAAAAAGTCACCCATTGTCCCCCAGGGACCCCCCAAGTGACCCAAAAAAGTCACCCATTGTCCCCCAGGGACTCCCCAAGCGACCTACAAAAGTCACTAATTGTCCCCCAGGTACCCCCCAAGTGACCTATAAAAGTCGCCCATTGTCCCCCAGGGACCCCCCAAGTGACCTAAAAAAGTCACCCACTGTCCTCCAAGGACCCCCCAAGCGACCCAAAAACGTCACCCATTGTCCACCAGGGACCCCCCAAGTGACCCAAAAAAGTCACCCATTGTCCCCCAGGGACTCCCCAAGCGACCTACAAAAGTCACTCATTGTCCCCCAGGGACCCTCCAAGTGACCTACAAAAGTCACCCGTTGTCTCCCAAGGACCCCCCAAGTGACCCAAAAAAGTCACCCATTGTCCCCCAGGGACCCTCCAAGTGACCTATAAAAGTCACCCATTGTCCCCCAGGGACCCACCAAGTGACCTAAAAAAGTCACCCATTGTCCCCCAGGGGCCCCCCAAGTGACCTAAAAAAGTCACCCATTGTCCTCCGGGGACCCCCCAAGTGACCCAAAAAAGTCACCCATTGTCCTCCGGGGACCCCCCAAGTGAATTATAAAAGTCACCCATTGTGCTCCAGGTACCTCCCAAGTGACCTACAAATAGTCATCCCACTGGACCTCTAAAGGGTCAAACAGTCAACCCAATTGACCTCTAAGTGACCTCTAAAAGGTCAAACAGCCACCCTACTTGACCTCTAAAAGTCAAACAGTCAACCCACTTGACCTCTAAGTGACCTCTAAAAGGTCAAACAGTCAACCCAATTGACCTCTAAGTGACCTCTAAAAGGTCAAACAGCCACCCTACTTGACCTCTAAAAGGTCAAACAGTCAACCCACTTGACCTCTAAGTGACCGCTAAAAGGTCAAACAGTCAACCCACTTGACCTCTAAGTGACCTCTAAAAGGTCAAACAGTCAACCCAATTGACCTCTAAGTGACCTCTAAAAGGTCAAACAGCCACCCTACTTGACCTCTAAAAGGTCAAACAGTCAACCCACTTGACCTCTAAGTGACCGCTAAAAGGTCAAACAGTCAACCCACTTGACCTCTAAGTGACCTCTAAAAGGTCAAACAGTCAACCCAATTGACCTCTAAGTGACCTCTAAAAGGTCAAATAGCCACCCTACTTGACCTCTAAAAGGTCAAACAGTCAACCCACTTGACCTCTAAGTGACCGCTAAAAGGTAAAACAGTCAACCCCTTGACCTCTAAGTGACCTCTAAAAGGTCAAACAATCACCGCACTTGACCTCTAAAAGGTCAAACAGTCAATCCATTTGACCTATAAGTGGCCTCTAAAAGGTCGAAAGGTTACTCCACTTGAACTTTAATTGACCTCTAAGAAGTCAAAAGATTACCCCACTTCACATCTAAGTTTCCTCTGGAACGTCCAAAAATCACTCGTTGTGTCCTTCAAGGGACCTATATTCACCCCACTTGACCTTTCAATATACCTCTGAAGTTCAGAAAGTTAGACCAACAAAGAAAATGGGAGGTCGAAAGCCATCAATTGTTGGAACAGTTAGATTGTTTCACCGAAAATTAAAAATTGTCAAAGAGCTCAATCAGGAAATAGAATATCAAATACACTCAGGTTTGGAACCCGAAGTTGTGTCAGTAACACATGATGAATTCAAGAGAACCATGTCACAACTAGACGAACTTGTCGACCAGCTTACACAATCGGAAAATGTGGACGCGGAAGACTCCCTCAACGATGCAGCATGCTTGACAAAGCTAAAAGTTGAAGTTGCACAAACTGTAAAGAAGCATGAACTTTCATTCCGAAACACTTCAACGCGTCCAAGCAGCGCCTCTTCATCACGCAGTAATCGAATACCTGTTCCCTCTGCACCTGAGTGTCCGGGAGCTGTTCAAAGTATGCGAGATACACGACAGCAACAACAAATCAATGATTTGGCAGACCAGCAATCAACATCCAACCCGATTACTATTCATAGACAAGTGCAGTCTGCCATGGGAATTTTGCAAGAAAACTCCAATAGAGTCATCAGTTCTGATGTACAGAATAGTCTCCAGCCATCAGCACTCGAACAAACAGACTCTGACAACGTAGCAAGCAATCAACATCAGCACCTTCAAGCAATAGCATCAATTGTGAATCCAGCAATTGTTTCACAGAGCTCTATTGACGCAACTTGTGCGTTCCCACAATTGTCTACAGCTTCAAATATTCAACTGCCAGTTTTTAGCGGAACATTTCCTCCGGCTGAAAATACTTTCGCCCCTCCCAGGCCCATTAATAACACCGGCCTAATTGAAAATGTACCTTATCATAGGACACCTGTTCCAATTTCTTTCGGCAATCGTTTCCAAACGCCAAGCCATTCCGGCCCATTTCAGGCATATTGCCCAAACAGTTGGTCAAACTTAGCAAACGGTAGCTTTGAGCCCTCAAATGTAACCCCTCGTGGACCTGTTTACCCAAGCAGCCAAAGCTTCGGTAATCAAAACTCCAACCCATATCGTCAACGGAACATTCACCGCTCAGTAAAGCTGCCGGACATCCGTATTCAGAAGTTCGATGGAGACCCACTCAAGTGGAACGAATGGAGCAGCATGTTTTCTTCGACTATCCACAACAACGAAGACATCACTGACACTGAACGAATGAGCTATTTGCAAAGTTTAGTCACTGGACCGGCAAAGGATTGCATCTCCGGATTTCTTTGCAACCCAAATTTTTACTCTTCCGCCCTTCAAGAGCTCAACAGACGCTTTGGAAACCCGCAAAACGTTGTCGGTGCCTTAACAAAAGAACTGGAAGCTTTCCAAAGACCGGCTATGAATGACCACGCAGCTTTGATAGCTTTCGCTTCGCTGTTAAGAAAAGTTGTTCAGACGTTTGCCTCACATGGCTTCAGTGCCGACCTAAATGCGACGTACTTGCTCAGGATAGCCCGAGATAAGCTACAAAACCCAATCAAGTTGAAGTGGACCGAACATGTTGTTGACAACGACTGGACAAACCCAGGTCTCACAGAGCTTTCCGATTGGATGGATCGGCAATCCAGAGCCTTTGAACAATTACAAGACGCATTTTTATCAACCACTAACAACCATTCAAGTCAACAAAACCAATCACACTGTGTTCAAGTTCCTTCAACAATCGGAATAAGAACCAAAATCGTACAAACTGGAAACAGAATTTCCCCGGAAGCAAAAGCTCTAACCCCAGCAATAAAAACTTTGAACATAACAGTACAGCAATTAGAAGCTTCGATAATGCAAAGCCTCAGCAATCGACGGCAAACAACACGAAAGGAAGCTCTTCTTTCTCTGGTTCAAAGCAGCCTATGAGAAATGCAACAGCAAATAGGAGCAGAACAAAATGTCCGCTTGATCAACAAGATCACTACATTGGCAAGTGTCCGCAGTTTCTTAGTCTCGATGTTAGCAGACGCAATAGCGAAGCAAAGAAGAACTCTTTGTGCTTCAATTGCCTAAGTACCAGTCACGCAGCCAAAAACTGCACGTCAAAAGTTCTCTGTCGACATTGCAATGGCAAACACCACAGCCTTCTCCACACAGACAGACAAAAAGCACCCGAATCGACAAACATGACAGCAATTGATCTGCCAATGTGTGAACCACTGGATCAACAAGACAAAAACAGTGACATTCCAACTCAGGTTTACAATCCTGGTTTCCCATCAAAAACGAGGAATCAACTACAGGTAATACCTGTCACCCTATTCGGAAATGATAATAGAAGACATAATTGTTATGCCATTCTGGACAATGGTAGTACCATTTCATACGTCCTCAACACCACTGCCGACAAGGCACGGGCTCCAAAGACTTCAGAATTCGATCTGAATGTATCGCACGCATTTGACGAATCCGTCATGCACGCAAATCTTGTTCGGTTGGACATTGGAAAGTTCAATAGCGGTCAACCACTCTTCCGTTTAAACTACGTTCATGCCGTGAATAATTGGACTTTCAACGATGCGCCTGTAAACGATTTGAACGAAGCGTGCTCGTCCTACCCTCACCTTCAACACATACATTTTCCTAAACTTAGTGACAACAAGATACAGATACTTTTAGGTGTTGACGCTACCCAATACATTTTGGAACGCGAGTTCCTTCAAGGACCCTCAGGAAGCCCCTTTGCTTTACGCAATCTTCTCGGTTGGACAATTACTGGCCCAATTAAACGAAAAAGTAATCCAATCCAACAGGAAACAAACTTCCTATCCCATAGTTATAGAGCCTTCGACCACGCACTTACAAATTTAATTGTTGATACTGAAAGACATCTCAGTGAATGTGTGACCAGTTTCTGGAAAATAGAGAATACAGGAACCGAGTTTGAAGAAACTGCAGATACTTCAACAGACAGTAAAAGAGCAGTTCAAATTTTACAAGATACAATCCATCATATTGGAGACAGATATGAAATTGGTTTACTTTGGAAACAGGACAGTAAATTAGAAAACAACTATCCGGTTGCCAAAGCACAACTTGACAGCCTTCAGCGCCGACTCAACAAAGACATTGAGTTGAAACAGTTGTATGAGAAAACTTTGGAAAAAGATTTAGAGAAGGGTTATGTCAAACAGGTAACTTTCTCAAATCCAGCACCAGGGAAGATTTGGTACCTTCCCCATCACCCCGTCACCAACCCCAACAAACCTGGGAAAGTCAGGCGTGTTGCAAACGCCGCATCTGTTTTTAAGAAGCAGTCGCTAAACAAAAACCTTCTGTCAGGCCCCGACCTTCTCAACAACCTGGTCGGCTTACTACTTCGCTTTCGCCAGGATTCTGTTGCAGTAATAGCAGACATAGAGGCCATGTTCATGCAAATTTGCATACGAACAGAAGATCAGTCTTGTCTCCGTTTTCTTTGGCCTTCAAACAACTCCGTACAGCAGTTCCAGTATACGCGACTCATCTTTGGAGCCAGATGTTCACCAACTACAGCAATATTTGTTCTCCAAGAAACAGCGAAAGACTTCGGAAACACCGCTACAAAAGATCTAATATTCAACAGTTTCTACATGGATGATTTTGTACATTCGTTCGTCAGTGAACAGAAAGCTGAAACTGCAGTTCAAGACTTGCGACAAACACTCTCTAAAGGAGGTTTCAGTCTGACTAAGTTTGTCTCAAACTGTGTTCAATGTCTTAACAAGATACCCAAAGAACATTGTGACAACGAAAAAGACAAACATCGTGTCTTAGGTGTACTGTGGAATACAGCTAATGATACTTTCTTCCACCAGAAGCTTGCCAAAGTTCAGGAAGACAAAACGGACTACACACTCAGAAAGCTCCTTTCCTTAATTGCCTGCTTGTTCGATCCATTAGGAATCATTGCCCCATTATTGATTACACTCAAAATCATCTTGCAGGATACTTGGAAAGAGGGACTTGCATGGGATGATCTCCTGTCGGACGAGAAACAGAAAGCAATAAAAATTTGGATAGAGCAATATCTAAATATGCCAGAAATATCAATGCCACGATGTTTTGTTTCTCCGAACGAGCCATCTCCGATAAACCAGTTACATTGCTTCTGTGATGCCTCACAGCTGGCTTATGGAGCAGTCATATACATCAGATCTCAATCAGCTAACAACATTTCAACTGGGTTTGTCATAGCTAGAGCTAAAGTCGCGCCACTAAAGCAAATCAGTATCCCGAAACTTGAGTTGCAAGCAGCCGTATTAGGATGCAGACTAATGCAATTTGTTTCCAAGCAGCTAACAATACCAGTTATCTCAAGACACTTTTGGAGCGACAGTGAAGCTGTCCTTGCCTGGATCAAAAGCAAAGACAAATTGAAAACTTTTATTGCAAACAGAGTACAAGAGATCCGCAACAACACAGACGTCTCCAAGTGGCAGCATATCAGCGGAAAACTCAACCCCGCAGACCATGTCTCCCGAGGAATACCAGCCTGTGATATCAATGTGTTCTGGTTAACACCTCCAGCTTTCTTAAGTGATCCCGAAAGCCATTGGAAGAACTCCTTGGGTAACAAGGAGGAGACAAACGTCACAATGGAAACATCGAACGATGAATGTATTATCGACGTCAGCAGATTCTCAAAATGGACAAAGTTAATGCGCTCTATGGCGGTTGTCATTAGGTTCATAAAGAATCTCAGATCGAAACAAAGAGGCAAACTAGAACTCGACGACATTAACGAAGCCCGAATTTATCTCTTCAGAAAGCCGCAAGAGAAGTCCTTCAAAGACGCCATCAAAGACATGAAACAACACAGGCCTTTGTCAAAGAAAGATCGTCTGCTCTGTTTGTCCCCTTTCTTTGAAAGTGGACTTCTTCGCGTTGGTGGCAGAACAAAACGAAGCTTGCTACCTTTTGACGCCAAGCACCCCATCATCCTGGACTCTAAAGAGCACAGCACTCAACTCTACATACAGAAATGCCACGAAATTTGTATGCACATTGGAGTTGAATACACCCGCAACTACATACAACAGAGATGCCACATTCTCGGAATCAGAGCTTTCTTGAGAAGTTTGGTCTTCAAATGTTTCGACTGTCGCCGCTTCCGAGCACAGGGACTACAGCCACCGATGGCAGACCTGCCAGACATTCGTTTCCAGGAAACTCAGTCACCAGTCATCTTCACCAATGTCGGCGTGGACTACCTTGGACCGTTTGCCGTCGTTCATCGAGATTCAGAAGTGAAGACCTACATCTGCTTATTCAACTGCTTCGTTACAAGAGCAATTCACCTGGAAGTTGCAGAGGATCTCAGCACAGACAAGTGTTTGACAGCAATCCGACGCTTCATCGCTCGACGCGGCCAACCGCGCTTGTTCCTGTCAGACAACGGATCCAACTTCCTGGGAGCAAGAAAGCAGATCAGAAGAAGACCACTGATGTTGGACCCCGACTACATCAAAGATCAGCTACTGAACCAGTCTGTCGAATGGAAACGCAACCCTCCTTCTGCTCCTCACTTTGGTGGGGTGTGGGAGAGACTCGTTCAGTGT
>NW_027452698.1:0-7500 GCF_964194025.1 Convolutriloba macropyga | reverse complement strand
TCTCAACAATTCTTAAAGTAAAAGCCAAATGCATCATTTTTTTCAATTTATTGCAACTCTTTTATTTTTTACTCTCCCCGTGTCATTATGAACAATGCTTCTGACTTTTAAAAAGTAACAGAGAACGATTAGTGAATGCTCAAAATTACTTATAAACAGCTTAAATGTAAATATTTAACAATTACAGTTTGGAAAAAAGCAGGGAAAGTTGGGAAAGTTTGAGTTAACTTACACTGTAAAAATGCTCAATTCGAAAACTCAGGTCAATTATTTTTCAGCCAATTCTTTTTGTTAGATGTTTTTCCTCCAAGACCATTGGTATAGTCACTCAACTACCATTTGGACATTGAAAAACCTCCTCTAAGTGTTTTAATTGGTATTGCCTAATTTCTAGAAAACTTTAAAGTTTTGCGTAATAGCTACAAAATTTCCTTTCACCTAATCATTATTTGCCTAATAATATACGCTCTGCATTTTTGAGTTTCGCTCGTATTTGTTCTTCGTGTTTACTTTCTTCATGATTTTCAGGACTGAAAAAGTCATATGTGCTCTCTAGTGATTAAAAATAAGCTTTTTGGCGTGAAGTTGGTCATTTCAATAACTTTTGAAGCCCATTTATTACGAGATAAAAGTGAACTCTTAAAAAAATGTTGCCCTCACTTTTTGCTTTATTGAACACTTTGCTAACAGAAAATCTGATCTGTTTTCTAACGATCCATGTTTTGGTGTTTCCCTGAGCAAGTACGGATTTCATTTACTTTGACAGGTTTTATATGATCCCTAGTTCAGTCTGTTCAATGTTGTTCTATCGCTAAGCTAAAAATTCTGAATTATTAAATCACATTTTGAAAAAATGACGTTTTGAGTTCTTTCAACCTGTAATGGTTTCATTGATTTTCTTTTTTTTCATGGTCGATCATATGCGTTGTTGAAATTTGTTTGACTGTGCTTGTGTCAACTAGACTGCAAAGAATTTTGTTTGTTCTTTAAGTTGTTCCTGAGAACATGTGTTACTTTTTTTTTACTCCGGTAGCTTTTTCGTGTAATATTTTTTGACCTCTTTAGATTTAATTCCCTTTTTTGCTCATTGTGCTAACTCTGCTCAAAATATGCTAATTTTGGTGAAAGGAATCTAAAATGCTCAGATATATTTTCAACAAATGAGTTCATATGTGGGAATGTACTAAAATCAAGACAACACGTTCAAGATCTAATGCTAATTTGTAAAGGTATTGGTCATCACTTTATTCCATCATTAAGAAACACAGTACGTATAGGTACACCTAATCTAATTAAAAATAACACGTACTTTGTTATTTTTTTTGTAAAAATAGCTTATATTCAACAGAAGGTTAAAGAAAATTGAAACAAAGTCAATATTGACTACCATTCATAAAGGCATTCATTAAAGTTATTTTGAATTTTACATCCCATTTCATTTTCTATAATTGTATGAATCACAATCGGCGTCATGAGAATAAATCCCGGGTGTTTTTGCCCAAAGCAATTATCCACCAATCCGGCAGTTGCTTTCGTTCCTCGTGAAAGATCAATACGACACGTCAGAAGTGGTTCGTGTTACTCCTCTGACATCAGCTCAACTGCAGCTCGCAGCCGAGAACCGTCGATGCAGCCACTAGTAGCGCACAATCACAACAATGTCAGCAATACCTGTACACTCTAATCAAATTCACCCGGCCTAATGGGAGAGTAGCCAAAAATTAGCGACAGTTCAAGATCACTTCCAATCTACCTTTGTGTTTCACTTTTCTAATCGATGACCTCAGAGGCTCAAGCTGCAACTTTGCACTCCTCGACATTCTAGTGATTATTAATTATCTTTAGTTTCGTATTGAGTAATTTCATAATTTGGAAGCATTGCCTTCAATGTTTGAATATGTTTCCTTGTCCTGACCTGAGAAAAAAAAATCATCATTAGCTTGTGATCAAACTGACAAGTTTTCGTACTGATAATTTTCTGTATCCTAATGATATATATAAATAACTATAAGAAATGGAACAAAGAATCTATATGTATAAATGTTGATCAAAGATGGTTTTTTTCAAGGGGGGACAAGGAAACAGTTCTCAGTACTTCAATGTCTATGTTAAATGTAGGTTATGTCAAATGTTGATATTGTGAAATTTTTTGTTAAATCTTTTGCTAAATATACTATTGTTCTCACATTTTTGTAAACTAATGCGAGACTTTATGCCAACCAAACTTTTTCTGTTCAAAGAACTTTAGAAAAGCTATTGAAACAAAACTTGGCTCATTTTTGTTCGAATCTGCCCATTTTGGTATTGTATTTCGCTATTGAGCTTATAATCATTCATTTTATTGCTTTAAAACCAATTTTAGAAGCCAGAGTAACTTTATTTGAGCCATTTTACGAGCTATTTTTTTATGTCTGTTGATAAAAAACTTGGATTGTTAAAAAAGTGTGAACGAATCTCACCAGATATTTCAAAAATTAAAAATTAGTTAGTCTTTTTGTTATTTCTTATTCTACTGGAAAAATAGTGCAATCTTCGTCAATGAAAGGACAGACTTCATTGTTTAACCTTGATGGACCTTCTAAAACTTGAAACTGAACAGCAATCTGGCGCCATTATATTAGTTTTAATATTATAATATGTTCAAATAAAAACTTTAAAAAAAATTTTTGGTTATACCATTCTTTAAATTATACACTTGAATAAATCATGGAAACTTAAATTTTCAACACTCTCAATAAAAATCTGCCACGTTGTGAAATATAATTCAGAGAGTATACTGGCTCTCCATTATCCTGATAAATTCAGCTGAAAATAAACTTTTTGTTAATAATTTTATCTTTAGAATACCAATAGCCCACTTCTGGAAACTGTTCATACGTAGCCCCAAAGACAAATCTATGCATTTTACCACAAAGTTTTCTCTATGTTCAATTTAAGACCTTGTAATGCAATTTTTTAAATGAACACAATATATGATTTTGGAAGATCAATCCAGACAATAAAAACAAAGCTTGTTGAATCTAGAATGAGCCTATAGAGCGTTTAACCGAAAAACAAATTATTGTATTTTCATGCAATTTAGCCAATAAAAGCACTAGAGTTAGAAAAGTTGTAAAAGTTGCACTGCTGAGAGCATCTTCTGCGTCCACTAGAAGGAATAGTTAAATATTATTTTTCCAAAACCTAGAGGGTGAAGATAACAAAACTAGATTTTTTAGTATTTTCATCCAAGAAATAATAACGAACAATTTTTGAACAGAAAGCTCCAGATTGTTCAGAAATGGGTGAAAAAAAAAGAAAATCTGGAAAATTCTAGCAAAAAGATTTAACACTTTTTTCACTGCACTTTTCAAACTATTAAGAGTTTGAATCATTTTTTTTATTTTGATTTGGTTTTTTTTATTTACGCAGGCCCAACTTCAAAACGGTCTCTTCTTCATTACCTGTGAAATGATCAAAAAGATAACTAGTGAGTTTTATGAACAGGTAAGCGAAAAGGAGAGAATTTAAAATTCCAAAATTTTTTAGTTATAGATTGCTTTGGTTATCTTTGGTTATAAAGACAACACGCATTAGGCAAATACTGTTTGAAAAATATCCTGTCTTTTTGCTCAAATATTAAACATGAAAACCATTCCTTTTATTTTTGTTTGCTCCAATTGATGTTCTATATACAATTTAAATGACTAAAAAGGATTTAAAAAATTCCACGACCGTCGTGTTTTGAATTATTTTTCAAAGACTGGCCACTTAATGGTTTAACGGGAAATCAATCAAATAAAGAAAATTTTGTAGAAATTTAGAACCACAATTTTGGCTTATTCCACCAGCTTATTCGAACAGATCAAATTTTCCAAAAAAAAAACTGTAATAGTGTTTTTTGCCAAAAAAGTTTCGGAAAAAGTATTTTAAAATTTACAACATTCCGAGGCATTTTCGAGGGTGCCGATCAATTCGAAATAGGCTGATAGTGTGGCTGACAGATTGCTCGCTACCTTTGCAAAAATAGTCTCAATCTAACTTTTTTAGAGAAAGTGACAATTTTTGATGTTTTCATCCATAATGAGTATTTTGATCCCCATTTCTTTAATTCGAAAAAGTGTTCAAATAGAGAAAAAAAATTAGCTCCCGGCTGTTGTGTTTTGAGAGATTTGTGAGCGACTTGGAAGCATTTTGGCGGAAAATTGAAGAAGCGGGAATTATTAGGGAACTCTGGCAGCTGTTTCTTGTCGACAAGCTTGTGATATGACCAACATTTTGAAAATGGATTGATTATCGAGGCTGAGAAAATTGCCTATAAAGACATCCTTCCTCTTTGTTTTGCGGGTTTTAAAAATGCTCCCAAAGTTTTCTCTTTTTTCATTAGTGAGTGTTTAAGTCCTACATGTTTTTTTTTAAAAAGGAGTTGGTAAAAAGTTTCCAGGTTTCAGCTCTTTTTGTGTGTAGCTCTAGATCCCATATAATAAAATTTCATTAAAAATAAGTTTGATTCTTCAAACCATAATGCCGAATATGACGAACAAAACTATATTGCCTCAGCTTCTCTTTTGTCAAAATAATCTTTAATTATGGAGCGCTTGCACCGATTTTGGTGTTTTCTGTCTGCAAGTAAGATTTTTGATAGATTTGTGACAATCCATGACTCATCACGACTAATTGCAACATTATCTTAACTGTTTTAATGTACCGTGATAATAACAATATTCGTAATTGACGCTTGCTACGTTTAAACTACGAGCAGTTGTTTTTTAAATGTCCATTGAGGTGAATAGAAAAAAATTAACTGCTATTTCTCAGAAATATAAACAGCTCTGAAAGTGATCTGACTGTTGTCTTGTCTCTTTAACTCAAACCATTTTAAAAGTTTTGAAAAAAATACAGCTGCACTTCTAGAGCTGATAAAAAATAAATCTAGTTAAATTGTGCGTTAAATATATTATTGCAATATAACAATAATAATATACTTAAATTCTTAAAAGTCTCAGTCGAGGTACCCCCAGTGGGCGACCCAAATTACTCTGGCGACCCAGTGCGTGATCGAGTAGGTCTGGCGACCCAGTGCGTGATCGAGTAGGAGTGGCGACCCAGTGCGTGATCGAGTAGGTCTGGCGACCCAGTGCGTGATCGAGTAGGTCTGGCGACCCAGTGCGTGATCGAGTAGGTCTGGCGACCCAGTGCGTGATCGAGTAGGTCTGGCGACCCAGTGCGTGATCGAGTAGGTCTGGCAACCCACCCAAGTGAGTCGGCTACCCCCCACACCCCGCCCCACCCCCCCCCCCCCCCCCCCCCCCCTGGTCGACGCAAGTCAGTCCGATCAGAGCTGGCTTGGGTCGCAAACCTCATCCTGGGAAGTAGTTTGTGTGTTACATCCTCAAAGAACCATCAAACTATTACCAACCTTCACTACACACTCGGCATGAGACGACTTTTCATTTTGCAACATTTTCTAGATACTTGCACAAAAACGGTTTTCTTGTAAGATATTTTTTTGTCAAATTATTAGTTGAGATTCTGTCAGAAAATTTTGACAAAATCTTTTAAGAACTTTCAAGATAATCAATCTGACCATTAAATATGTGGATCTTATAACGACTATAATAGATTTGTGCGAGGAAGTGGTCCAACGGCAATGGTTCTATGAGATATCAAGCTAGCAGTGTTAAAAATTGTTTCAAATTATACAGGTAATTTGAAAACTCTGGAAAAAATGGAAAAAAATAATTTTGAATATGTCATCTTCTGTTTGAAAAGAAAACATGGCCAGAAGAATTCCAGAAATGGCCCGAAGAGTCGTCCCCGCCGAGAATAAATCTACAGAATATCTATCCCTTAAAAATGATTAGCTAAAAGACAAACTAAAAAAAGGAATCAAAGTTAATTCTTAACAAGACAAAAAGCAGCCAAGAACTAAATCAACCTATTAACCAAAACTTTAAAATTTTGGTTACTTCTTTTAATAGAAGTGCACATAATAACATAAACCTGTTCTTGGTAATTAGGACTCAAAAGATGCTCAAGTAATGCTAAGCACGCAAAAAGTCTCCCGAACTACACTAAACTCAACAAAAATAAGGAAGTTTGTAAAAAAAAAATCACGATTGGGACATTTTTTTCAATTTTTTATTGCAACTCTCAACCAAAATCCTGTTTTTGACCAACAAAAGAGCAATCAATTGTTCACCAGGAATGTATAGGAGTAATTAGAGGCAGTTCGATTTCAAGTAAAATTAACAGCTTAATACAATTGATTAAAATAACGCAAAAGATTGCAATGAGTTTGAAAACCCTCAAAAAGACATAACAGTCAGCCTATAGATAAAAATACAAAAAAAATGACAAATCAACTATATATTTACCTAAATACGATAAAAATTATTTAGTTGAAAAAAATCCGAAAAAAAACGTGGAAAATTTGCCCGCTTGGAGAAAATAAAACTTTTCCAACCTCGAAGCAATAATCGTTTTCTCTCCCTCTGTGAAAGTGTGTGTATATGTCTGTATGTGTGCGTATGTGCATGGATATCTTTCGTTGCAATAGATCTATGAGAAAAAAAATGGTCCTTTTCGTTTGTGCCCCCCAGCTCAGTGGTTGCATATTATTTGCACCCCCCCCAGACGCACGTGCCATATTTGTACATATAATTATTTACTGTGTAATGCCACGTGCTCTGTAGCTGGGGGGGGGTGCACAACGTACTGGGGGGGGGCACAAACGGAAAAGATCCAAAAAATTTTGTATCGCTTCGCTATGTTAAATTTATCAGCAAAAAACTCAAGTATTCGCGCGTTTTATCTGAGATCATACTTGCACTCGAGGGTGAATATGAAAAATATATAAAAAAACATGATGGTTAATT
This sequence comes from Convolutriloba macropyga, assembly GCF_964194025.1. Classification (NCBI taxonomy): domain Eukaryota; kingdom Metazoa; phylum Xenacoelomorpha; order Acoela; family Convolutidae; genus Convolutriloba; species Convolutriloba macropyga. Next base: position 643 of record NW_027452698.1, on the reverse strand, counting down.
GAAAATTGCTGTGCGCTTTTCTCAAGAAATTATGCGTTATCATTTGTTTGTCTCAAGTTTCTCTTTTTCACTCCGTTCTGCAAAGTTGTAACCAACTCCCCGTAAGCATTCTTAGAATTGCGAAAAATTAAAGATTTTCCTCTGTTCAAAAATTCGGTCTGTATTGAAACTTTTGTCGATTTCTCGTTCTCAAAACGCAATTTTTCGTTCTTTTCTGTGTCACCTGCTTTGTTTTCGATAGTTTCTGTAAGTTTAATTTGAGTCCGAATATTGAAGGAAAACTAAATTTTGTCCTAGGTTGAGATTTGAACTCAATAGCTCGCCGACCACAGCAAGCGATACAGCATTTTTTTTACGTTTTATGAAATGTTTAGGCCATTTCGTTTCAATTGTCTTGCAATTTTTGGCATTTGATTGTTTTATTAACTATATGGAGAGCTGTTTTTTGAAATCGGTACTGTTACACTCAATGATTGTAATTTAGATTTTGTAGAACAGTTTAGTTCTATTACACAGAATTGTATTCGTGCTACAAACGAAGTTTCACTTAAAAATGGTGAAACTGTCAAATTTAGACTAAAAAATAAAGGCTTTGGGATTGAACTTTTTACGAGCTAAATTGCAATTGAGAGTCGTTTCCACT